>NW_027118469.1:300000-443100 GCF_036417845.1 Apteryx mantelli
TATAGGATATTGTCTAACTCTTACCGGTTGGACACCTTCTTTCAATTCTACTATGACAGGTTTTGCTGCTTTCGCTAATCCCGGTACTTGTGTCTCCCACACCCATGGTACTACAGCGTTTTCTACCTCTATTGGTATTGTTGTATTAGCTATTTCTTTTACTATAAATATTCTAGCTATTTCTTCCTCAGGTATCTGCAACTTAGCTTTTCCATTTTCAAATATTATTTTAGCATTAAATCTTGACAATAAATCTCGTCCTAACAAAGATGTAGGACAATCCGGTACACAGAGAAATTCATGATCTAATTCTTTACCCCTAAAATTTAGATGCAATGGCCGCAGAAAGGGCCGTTGCTCTGTTTTTCCTGTAGCTCCTACCACAGTTATCATCGTATCTCCTATCTTTCCTAAACAAGTATTTAAAACAGAATAAGTTGCCCCAGTATCTACCAATAATTGTTTCTCTTCCCCATCAATTTCTGTTGTCACTTTTAATCCATCACTTAGTCAGCTACTATGTTGCCCCAAATGTCCTAACATCATTGTTTCTGCCATTGGTGTTCCTCCTACTGAAGTCTGCTGGGCCAAATTCATTTTCACTGGGCACTCATTTTTCCAATGTCCCTGTTGTCTGCAAAACGCACACTGATTTATCCCTAGCTGATTTTGAGGTATTCCCCGCATGCCTCCTACCCTGTATCCTCCTCGACCTCGTCCTCTACTTCTGCCTCTTATTCCTTGATTTACTCGTTGTAACATTGCTAATAATCCTGCCTGATTTCTCTTTGTGGTTTGTTGTTTTTTTGTTTTTTTTCCCTATTATTGTACACTTTCCAGCTGATTGCTTCCAAATTACTAAATCTCCTGGGGAAAAAGGAACTTTCCCATATACTTTATCAGTCCCCGAAATTGCCTCTCGTAAAGGGGCTAATAATACTTTACTGTTTTGCTCTTGTTCCTTCCTCCCTTGTCTTGTTCTCTGTGCAATTGGGGTTCGTTGCGCTTGTCTTGGGCATGATGAATGCCCTGGCGAACCCTTCGGTGTTAACTTAATCTGGATCGCTCCAGTATTAATTGATTCTGACGGTTTTACCGCCTTAATACTATCAGTATCACTATCGTCCCCTGCATCTATATCGGACATCACAGGGGCCGTCGGTGATGCTAAAAGTGATACCTCCTCTGGCTCTCTTATTGAATTTTGTATTGCCAAACAAGTCATACGCTTCTTATTACCTACACATCCTTCACATTTTGTTTTATCTTTTTTTCGGGATGTACCAACAACATTCCACATTCTCTCTGCATATCTGGATGATTACGTATATCATAAAATAGATCAACATATGGTACTTCATCCCATTTTTCAAGTTCTTAACAATATCTCATTAATGGACCTATAACACCCGGATCTAAACTTCCGTGTTCAGGCCACCGGGGTCCATCATACTCATATTGTGGCCACCAATTCGTACAATAATCTATAAATCGACTTTTACTCATACTCTGAAAATATCCCGCACTTTTCCAATGCTTTAATAAACATCCTAACGGAGAATTATCCGGTATTACCATGGTCTTACACACTCACTCCACACACACACACTAAATCTACGGGGTAGAAAACGGAAAGATAGCCTCTGATGGGAAACAAAAGACCAAACCAAACTCACGAGACAGCCACGTATGTCCGTGAGTGCTGGACCTGCGGGGCTTTCGCTCCGTCTGACGGCCAGCGCCTAGGCTTCCACAGACCAGACCTCGAGCTCGTTAGCCCAACCTTGCGTGAATCGCCGTCACGTCTTATTAGGCAGGCACCCGACCAAATATTACAATAAAGCACCTTCGGGCTTACCACTTTGGGACGTCAGGAGCAGCGCAGAGCGGGCGCAGCCGATGGCTCCCCGAGAATTCCTCGGTGCCGGCACGGAGCAAAATCGGAAAGCGAACCGTCAACACTACTCCCGAAGTCCCATCTGGGTCGCCAGAAAACTGTTGCCCGTAAAGAAACACATAACTACGAAAGCAGTTATATGCGGTGCTTTATTCAGGGCCCGGGGTCTCAGGGACTCATGTCCAAAGCTGAGAATCCCAAATCCCCGTTTAACTTGGTTAATATTTATAGTGTTCGGTTACGTAACATAATCAACAGAATTGCTAAGCTACATGATTGTTTCCCATTTATAGTTTCTTCAGTTACTGTTGCCAAGATTTGCTTATCATTTACCTAGTTCATCAGATTGTGCTGTACCTAGTTCATCAGACTGTACTGTACCCAGTTCATCAGATTGTACTGTACCCACTTCATCAGATTGTACTGTACCCAACACCTGCAATTATACCTTCATCTTGTCTACCAAGTATAACCTATTCTAATCAATATAATGTAACACGTGTTTTTTTTTTTTTCTTTCCCCCCTTTCTTTCTTTTTCCTTCTTTCTCTCAAAGGAAAGGTCTTAATACACCGCTTTGCATCGTACGTTACGGGGTAAGCCGTTTGGAAACGCTACAGGGCCGACGCCGCGCCGCAACCCTGCTCCGGGGCCCGCCTGCCCCCCCGCTCCGCTCCGCCGCGCCGCCTCCGCAGGGGCGAGCGCGTGCCCCGGCCCGCGCTGCCAACGAACTGGCGCCCTAAACGCCGCGCACGCAAAACGCAAAGTCACACCCGCGCTCCCGGCGCGGCGCCGGGTCCCAGCCCGCCCCCCCCCCCACTCGCCCCGCACCGCCGCCTCCACGCAGCGACGGCCGCAGCGGGCAGGATGCAGCCCGACGCCCCCCGAACCTATGCGTTCGCCTCACCCGGGGGCCCCACATCCTTCACTCCACGCCACCTCCGCACTCACCCGCCGCCGCCGCCGAGCGAAAACGCCCTCCCTGCTCGCCGCCATCTTGCTTCCCCGCCGCCGCGCATGCGCCGCTCGCCAACGGACTGCGGCGGCAGTGACGCTTGAGCACCGCGCACGTGCCGGCTCGGACAGCGCGGGGGGGGGGGAGCGAGGGGAGTGGGAGGGGCGGGGGGGAGCTGGAGGGGAGCAGAGGGAGCCCGAGGGGCGGGGGGGAGCGAGGGGAGCCCGAGGGGCGGGGCGGAGTGCGAGGGGAGCGCGAGAGGCGGGGCGGAGCGTGAGGGGAGCAGGGGGGCCCGAGGAGCGGGGGGGAGCACGAGGGGAGCCCGAGAAGCGGGGGGGGAGCGCGGGGGCGAGCGCGAGGGGACCAGGGGGAGCGCGAGGGGCGGGGCGGAGCGCGAGGGGAGCAAGGGGAGCCCGAGAGGAGCCTGAGAAGCAGGGGGGAGCCCGAGAAGCGGGGGGGAGCGCGAGGGGAGCAGGGGGAGTGCAAGGGGCGGGGCAGAGCGCGAGGGGAGCAAGGGGAGCCCGAGGAGCGGGGGGGGAGCGTGAGAGGAGCCTGAGAAGCAGGGGGGAGGCCGAGAAGCGGGGGGGAGCGCGAGGAGAGCCCGAGAAGCGGGGGGGAGCGCGAGGGGAGCAGGGGGAGCCCGAGGGGCGGGGCGGAGCGCGAGGAGAGCGCGAGGGGCGGGGCGGAGCGCGAGGGGAGCAGGGGGAGCCCGAGGGGCGGGGCGGAGCGCGAGGGGAGCCCGAGAAGCGGGGGGGAGCCCGAGAAGCGGGGGGGAGCCCGAGAAGCGGGGGGGAGCGCGAGGGGCGGGTGGAGCGGGGAATCCCGAGGGGCGGGGGGGAGCCGGGGAGCCCGAGGGGCGGGGGGGAGCACGAAGGGAGGCGAGACCCGCAATGGCATGCTCGCGCCGCGGCGCTGCAGCCGGGCGGCTCACGCGTGCGAACCGCAGCCCGCCGCGGCAGCCCGGGACTCCCAGCGAGCGCCCCGAGGCTGCCCGAGCCCGTGGCCGCTCCAAGAGCACCGGGAAGGGGCGACGAGCACGCTCCATTCGCTTACCCGTTACCGAAACGGCGGAGAGCAGCAGCAAACATGGCGACCGGCACTGAGCATGTGCGCGCCGGCTGTCTGCGCATGCGCGCCCCCCCACCGGGTGCAGTACCGATTTTTGGACACAGGGTGGCAGCAGTGAGCGCGGCGGAACCCAGTGCGCACGCGAGCCCCCCCCACAGGGTGCAGTACCGATTTTTGGACACAGGGTGGCAGCAGTGAGCACGGCAGAACCCAGTGCGCACGCGCGCCCCCCCCACAGGGTGCAGTACCGATTTTTGGACACAGGGTGGCAGCAGTGAGCGCGGCGGAACCCAGTGCGCACGCGAGCCCCCCCCACAGGGTGCAGTACCGATTTTTGGACACAGGGTGGCAGCAGTGAGCACGGCAGAAGCCAGTGCGCACGCGCGCCCCCCTTTATCGTGCCGTACCGCTTTTTTGACGCCCCGAGGGCAGCAGGGCGCGCGGCCGGCCGCCGTGCGCCCGCGCGCCCCCCTTTCCGTGCCGTACCGCTTTTTTGACGCCCCAAGGGCAGCAGGGCGCGCGGCCGCCCCCGGCACGCACACACCGCTGCAGAGCCCCCCCGCCCGTCCGCCCTTTGCAGAGATTTCACCACCCTCGCCTCGGCTCATCTGCCCTTATTTACAGCGCCTGCTGCGAGGCGCAGCGTCGCCGCGTGTCGTGCTCGAGCCGCTGCTCCTAGAGGCTTCCGTAACAGCGCTTTCCTTTGAACATCGTTGCAAAATACTCCACAGACAAAAAAGAGTCAGAGGCTGCACTTAAAAAAACAAAACGAAAACAAAAAAACCACCCACCTACTTAACGGGACAATTTGCAAGCGTTCCAAGAAGCAGCCGTTCTTCTTTAGGACTTTCGACCTCTCGCCTTTACTGATCGTTAAACAAAATAAACAGCCCAAAGCAAGCCGCGCTATTTGCTTGACAGACTGCTCGGTTTTTATTATTAAACGGTACGAGATGCTGGCACGCGGCATGTCTTCTTCGGATTCTTGGGCTGACGTTCCTTCGGCCGCACGCACGCGGTCAAAGGCGTCTTTTTCACGTCCCGCCGTCAGGGCCTCCCCAGCAATTCCCGCAGCGACTCCCCCCTCGGGACAAACAGCTCGAGGACACGCACGGTCTTGCTAAAAGAACGGGGGGGGGGGAACAAACGCGTGCGCTGAGCGCGGCACTCGCAGACCCGATCTTCGGGTCCAAAAGAAAACTCTCTAAAGCGGACCCGGCGGGCCAAAGAGGTCCCTTCTTTGCGCCACGCTTCTTTCCTCGCACAGACGTCGGCCGCCTCTGCCCGCTCTCACGGTATCCCCTACCGGCAAGGACACGGCGAAACGTTTCGGAAACGACGGCGTTTCCCAGAAGCGTTTCCGCCGCCTTGGGAAAACGGCCGAAGGAGAGGCTCACGCGGGGCGCGTAGCTAGAAAGAACGCTCCGCACAAAGGCCTAAAATGACCAGCCCGGAGCAGGGATCCTGGGCTCTCCGGGAGCGCAGGAGTTCTCACGTCCTTACTGAGCAGAGACCGCTGCCCGTGAAACACGAGACGCCGCAGCGACGCCGATCGTTGGAGGGAAGCCTGCAATAAGAGCGAAAGAAAAGCAGACGTTGAGGACAAAGACCAAGTTACGAGCCCCTCGCGATTCAGACACGCTTCTAGATTTACCGCCTATTTCAAGGCGCGCCTTCGGCAATTCCGTCCAATTGATTTTCCCCGAAGCCCGAGACGCGGACGAAACGCCTCTCAAAGGAAGGTACGGCATAACCGCTCTGGCCTATAAACTACCGGTTTCGACGCAGGAAAAGCACAGGGAAAGCACTAGCGTTCCCCCCAAGAAACCACGTCCAAGCGGACCGATGAAGTAGGCCCCAAGTCTGAAAGCGGACCTAAAGGAGCCCGTTTGGCGGTCGCGAGCTGGAATACACCGTTCTCCTTCTCACTAACAACCTCCCGTAGAGACCGGCAGCTGTACAGCGCCTTCTACGCTACACGGAGGAGTCGGATAGCGGGCAGATGCCGCGTCCCGAATGCGCAACTAGAGATTGGAACGCACGGACGTAAACAAACGCCCGTGACGTAGCGGAGGTCTAGCGTATTCACGTTTACCGTGCGTCAGTTCTCCTCTGCGGACAGGCCGTTCCATCTTCTTTACTCGTTAGCTGACAGATGCCCTAGGAGAAAGCAAAGAAAGGAAGAAATTCAAAAGGAAATGAAACAGATCGGAGGGAGCCTCAAAGGCTTTGATCCATCCCCCCAGGCAGCCGAACCACCTTCGCAAAGGCACACCTCAAAAGACACGTCCTTCCGGGATCGCTGCACAGCCCAGCCAGAAAAGAGGAACAGAAACAAACAGAACGAGAAGGCTGCAGAGGGGGACGGAGGGCCGGAAAGGAGCCTGCTGTCCAGCGATGGTATTTTACCGCTCCTTGCGCGTTAGCAGCCCCTTTCAGATGCTTAAGCCCAAATTCTCTCAGCCCTTAACAGCTTCAGTACCCGCGGCACCTAGTTTTTCCACGCTCTCCAGTCTTCCTCGCTCTTTCCCGTCTCGGGCGAAAAGCCTCCCAGACCCCGTCTGTACTTACGCGCTTCCTTAAAACAGGATCGCCGAAATCAACCGAACGGGCTGAGCTGCTCCTCTTCCGCTCGCCGGCCCTCGGAACGTCAGCCTGCAAACGAATCGGACCACCGAGGTCACCGGCAGAGTCTCCTTTCGGAGCTCGCCCCCCCCCCAAGCTTTAACGACGGTTTCCCAAGCGGGGCAAACGCAGGGCCTCCCTTCGGCCCCGGAACGGTTTTTATCGCGGGCTCCCAAGTCGCCGTTACGACACTAAGCGGCAAAGCAAGGCAAAGACAGCTGGGGTCGCAGCTTACCCACCTAGGCACGAAAATTCTTCTTTGAGGCCTCCCTCGCTGCTTTTGCCAGGTAAACACACCAAAACAAAGCTCCCGACAGGCAGCTGAGGCTTCGCATGGACCTCGGGGCCCCGCTAGCAACGGCGACGCCGGAGCCGCCGGGCTACCAGGCGCTATTCCCCCCCCCTCCCCTCCCCTCCCCTGCCCTGCCGGCCCGCGAACCGCGGCTTATTACTCACGAGTCCGGGAAGGACGCCGCCGACCTTCCCGCGGCCGAAGGCTCCTCGTCAGGAGCGGGCAGAGAACCTTTCCGCCGGCATTCGGAGTCTCCCGGCCGCTCTCGACACCCGATAACTTGCCGAGAAAGGGCTGAGGGCGGGAGCCTGCAGTTCTTCACGGCAGCACACAGTCGTTCCCCGATGTGCCGAACGCCTAGCATTAACACAATTTAGAAATACAAAAATACCACCGCTACAGGGCGCAAAGCCAAGCTGAAATTTCAGCAGCCAAAGCAAACCTCTGCGCGCCCGACAGAACGAGCCACGTGCATCGGCGCCTACAGCTCCTCAAGGCTAGCGAGGCCTCGTGGGTGACGTTCCTCTGGCAGGCTGCGCAGCTGAACTCCCCCGTGTCGCCTAAGAGTCCGTGACGTGACGTATTCAAAGCTCAGCAGAAATTAACAATCCAAAGTTGTTTCTAAGCACAAAAGCGGATCTACTACACGAGAAGGAAGGAGTCCTAATTCCGCAAGGCTTTACCTTTTCTTCGAGCTGCCGTCTTCCTGCTGCCCCAAAGACCATTGCCAGGCAATTAACCTGGGGTCGCGCTAAATGAGCCTTCCTGAAAGCCACCTCTTCGTTTTACAATTCGCACGCTTGCCTCTCCCTCTCTCTCTGGCCACCTGACCGCCGTTCCCCGAAGACGGGAATTTGCCGTCTTGGAGCTCTTAAAGCACGACGCTTCACAGATGCAGAGAGTCACGCGCACGGAAACGGATGGACGCAGCGTCCTTTCCGTAACGCGTACGCACCTTCCGTTAGATGTCGCTCATCTGTTATTCCGATCGCTATTACCGGCGAACCTTCCTCACCGGGAGGAACGGGCTTTCCCTTTCGGGGCGACGGAGACGGCTCTCGCTCGGTTCCCTTTAATTTTATTACTTCGGCTCGCTTACGTTTCTCTGTCTCTTCAGCTTCAGCCGTGGCAACGAATCTAAAAATTAAATATCCTATCTTTCCTTTTCTACGTACGCGTGTACGATAACAAAACAAAATACAAACGACCGAAGCAAAACTAAGGCAGCTACGGTTAACAAGAGGCGCAGGGCAGCAACGGGTCGCTTAGTCCTCAGCGCTGCCTCCGGGAGGGAGGCCGAAAGAACGAACGTTCCGCATCAAGAGTTACCTTGGTTACCCGGGCCAGAACGCCTCCTACTGTCGCAGCTTCTGGGGAGATCGAGGGTCCGCTGCTGCATTTTTGCTTCCTCCTTTCAGCCCGCCCCTTCGGGAGTAAGCGCAAAAAACCGCTCGCTCGTCCGGCTTTGCTCTTTGTCAGCATTTGCTATTGTCGGTTCCGCCTCTGTAACAAAGACAGAAAATTGCATTTCGCTTCCAACAAAACACTTCGATTTACACGCCTTCTTTTTCTCTTTCCCGTGGTTTTTTTTTTTTTTTTTTTCTTTCCCCCCTTTCTTTCTTTTTCCTTCTTTCCCTCAAAGGAAAGGTCTTAATACACCGCTTTGCATCGTACGTTACGGGGTAAGCCGTTTGGAAACACTACAGGGCCGACGCCGCGCCGCAACCCTGCTCCGGGGCCCGCCTGCCCCCCCGCTCCGCTCCGCCGCGCCGCCTCCGCAGGGGCGAGCGCGTGCCCCGGCCCGCGCTGCCAACGAACTGGCGCCCTAAACGCCGCGCACGCAAAACGCAAAGTCACACCCGCGCTCCCGGCGCGGCGCCGGGTCCCAGCCCGCCCCCCCACTCGCCCCGCACCGCCGCCTCCACGCAGCGACGGCCGCAGCGGGCAGGATGCAGCCCGACGCCCCCCGAACCTATGCGTTCGCCTCACCCGGGGGCCCCACATCCTTCACTCCACGCCACCTCCGCACTCACCCGCCGCCGCCGCCGAGCGAAAACGCCCTCCCTGCTCGCCGCCATCTTGCTTCCCCGCCGCCGCGCATGCGCCGCTCGCCAACGGACTGCGGCGGCAGTGACGCTTGAGCACCGCGCACGTGCCGGCTCGGACAGCGCGGGGGGGGGGAGCGAGGGGAGCGGGAGGGGCGGGGGGGAGCGAGGGGAGCAGGAGGGGAGCAGAGGGAGCCCGAGGGGCGGGGGGGAGCGAGGGGAGCCCGAGGGGCGGGGCGGAGTGCGAGGGGAGCGCGAGAGGCGGGGGGGAGCGGGAGGGGAGCAGGGGGGCCCGAGGAGCGGGGGGGAGCACGAGGGGAGCCCGAGAAGCGGGGGGGAGCGCGGGGGCGGGGGGGAGCGCGAGGGGACCAGGGGGAGCGCGAGGGGCGGGGCGGAGCGCGAGGGGAGCAAGGGGAGCCCGAGAGGAGCCTGAGAAGCAGGGGGGAGCCCGAGAAGCGGGGGGGAGCGCGAGGGGAGCAGGGGGAGTGCAAGGGGCGGGGCAGAGCGCGAGGGGAGCAAGGGGAGCCCGAGGAGCGGGGGGGAGCGTGAGAGGAGCCTGAGAAGCAGGGGGGAGCCCGAGAAGCGGGGGGGAGCGCGAGGAGAGCCCGAGAAGCGGGGGGGAGCGCGAGGGGAGCAGGGGGAGCCCGAGGGGCGGGGCGGAGCGCGAGGGAAGCGCGAGAAGCGGGGGGGAGCGCGAGGGGCGGGGCGGAGCGCGAGGGGAGCAGGGGGAGCCCGAGGGGCGGGGCGGAGCACGAGGGGAGCCCGAGAAGCGGGGGGGAGCGCGAGGGGATCAGGGGGAGCGCGAGGGGAGCAGGGGGAGCCCGAGGAGCGGGGGGGGGAGCGCGAGGGGAGCCCGAGAAGCAGGGGGGAGCGCGGGGGTGGGGGGGAGCGCGAGGGGAGCCCGAGAAGCGGGGGGGAGCGCGAGGGGCGGGTGGAGCGGGGAATCCCGAGGGGCGGGGGGGAGCCGGGGGAGCCCGAGGGGCGGGGGGGAGCACGAAGGGAGGCGAGACCCGCAATGGCATGCTCGCGCCGCGGCGCTGCAGCCGGGCGGCTCACGCGTGCGAACCGCAGCCCGCCGCGGCAGCCCGGGACTCCCAGCGAGCGCCCCGAGGCTGCCCGAGCCCGTGGCCGCTCCAAGAGCACCGGGAAGGGGCGACGAGCACGCTCCATTCGCTTACCCGTTACCGAAACGGCGGAGAGCAGCAGCAAACATGGCGACCGGCACTGAGCATGTGCGCGCCGGCTGTCTGCGCATGCGCGCCCCCCCCACCGGGTGCAGTACCGATTTTTGGACACAGGGTGGCAGCAGTGAGCGCGGCGGAACGCTGTGCGCGTGCGCGCCCCCCCCACAGGGTGCAGTACCGACTTTTGGACACAGGGTGGCAGCAGTGAGCACGGCAGAACCCAGTGCGCACGCGAGCCCCCCCCACAGGGTGCAGTACCGATTTTTGGACACAGGGTGGCAGCAGTGAGCACGGCAGAAGCCAGTGCGCACGCGCGCCCCCCTTTATCGTGCCGTACCGCTTTTTTGACGCCCCGAGGGCAGCAGGGCGCGCGGCCGGCCGCCGTGCGCCCGCGCGCCCCCCTTTCCGTGCCGTACCGCTTTTTTGACGCCCCAAGGGCAGCAGGGCGCGCGGCCGCCCCCGGCACGCACACACCGCTGCAGAGCCCCCCCGCCCGTCCGCCCTTTGCAGAGATTTCACCACCCTCGCCTCGGCTCATCTGCCCTTATTTACAGCGCCTGCTGCGAGGCGCAGCGTCGCCGCGTGTCGTGCTCGAGCCGCTGCTCCTAGAGGCTTCCGTAACAGCGCTTTCCTTTGAACATCGTTGCAAAATACTCCACAGACAAAAAAGAGTCAGAGGCTGCACTTAAAAAAACAAAACAAAAACAAAAAAACCACCCACCTACTTAACGGGACAATTTGCAAGCGTTCCAAGAAGCAGCCGTTCTTCTTTAGGACTTTCGACCTCTCGCCTTTACTGATCGTTAAACAAAATAAACAGCCCAAAGCAAGCCGCGCTATTTGCTTGACAGACTGCTCGGTTTTTATTATTAAACGGTACGAGATGCTGGCACGCGGCATGTCTTCTTCGGATTCTTGGGCTGACGTTCCTTCGGCCGCACGCACGCGGTCAAAGGCGTCTTTTTCACGTCCCGCCGTCAGGGCCTCCCCAGCAATTCCCGCAGCGACTCCCCCCTCGGGACAAACAGCTCGAGGACACGCACGGTCTTGCTAAAAGAACGGGGGGGGGGGAACAAACGCGTGCGCTGAGCGCGGCACTCGCAGACCCGATCTTCGGGTCCAAAAGAAAACTCTCTAAAGCGGACCCGGCGGGCCAAAGAGGTCCCTTCTTTGCGCCACGCTTCTTTCCTCGCACAGACGTCGGCCGCCTCTGCCCGCTCTCACGGTATCCCCTACCGGCAAGGACACGGCGAAACGTTTCGGAAACGACGGCGTTTCCCAGAAGCGTTTCCGCCGCCTTGGGAAAACGGCCGAAGGAGAGGCTCACGCGGGGCGCGTAGCTAGAAAGAACGCTCCGCACAAAGGCCTAAAATGACCAGCCCGGAGCAGGGATCCTGGGCTCTCCGGGAGCGCAGGAGTTCTCACGTCCTTACTGAGCAGAGACCGCTGCCCGTGAAACACGAGACGCCGCAGCGACGCCGATCGTTGGAGGGAAGCCTGCAATAAGAGCGAAAGAAAAGCAGACGTTGAGGACAAAGACCAAGTTACGAGCCCCTCGCGATTCAGACACGCTTCTAGATTTACCGCCTATTTCAAGGCGCGCCTTCGGCAATTCCGTCCAATTGATTTTCCCCGAAGCCCGAGACGCGGACGAAACGCCTCTCAAAGGAAGGTACGGCATAACCGCTCTGGCCTATAAACTACCGGTTTCGACGCAGGAAAAGCACAGGGAAAGCACTAGCGTTCCCCCCAAGAAACCACGTCCAAGCGGACCGATGAAGTAGGCCCCAAGTCTGAAAGCGGACCTAAAGGAGCCCGTTTGGCGGTCGCGAGCTGGAATACACCGTTCTCCTTCTCACTAACAACCTCCCGTAGAGACCGGCAGCTGTACAGCGCCTTCTACGCTACACGGAGGAGTCGGATAGCGGGCAGATGCCGCGTCCCGAATGCGCAACTAGAGATTGGAACGCACGGACGTAAACAAACGCCCGTGACGTAGCGGAGGTCTAGCGTATTCACGTTTACCGTGCGTCAGTTCTCCTCTGCGGACAGGCCGTTCCATCTTCTTTACTCGTTAGCTGACAGACGCCCTAGGAGAAAGCAAAGAAAGGAAGAAATTCAAAAGGAAATGAAACAGATCGGAGGGAGCCTCAAAGGCTTTGATCCATCCCCCCAGGCAGCCGAACCACCTTCGCAAAGGCACACCTCAAAAGACACGTCCTTCCGGGATCGCTGCACAGCCCAGCCAGAAAAGAGGAACAGAAACAAACAGAACGAGAAGGCTGCAGAGGGGGACGGAGGGCCGGAAAGGAGCCTGCTGTCCAGCGATGGTATTTTACCGCTCCTTGCGCGTTAGCAGCCCCTTTCAGATGCTTAAGCCCAAATTCTCTCAGCCCTTAACAGCTTCAGTACCCGCGGCACCTAGTTTTTCCACGCTCTCCAGTCTTCCTCGCTCTTTCCCGTCTCGGGCGAAAAGCCTCCCAGACCCCGTCTGTACTTACGCGCTTCCTTAAAACAGGATCGCCGAAATCAACCGAACGGGCTGAGCTGCTCCTCTTCCGCTCGCCGGCCCTCGGAACGTCAGCCTGCAAACGAATCGGACCACCGAGGTCACCGGCAGAGTCTCCTTTCGGAGCTCGCCCCCCCCCCAAGCTTTAACGACGGTTTCCCAAGCGGGGCAAACGCAGGGCCTCCCTTCGGCCCCGGAACGGTTTTTATCGCGGGCTCCCAAGTCGCCGTTACGACACTAAGCGGCAAAGCAAGGCAAAGACAGCTGGGGTCGCAGCTTACCCACCTAGGCACGAAAATTCTTCTTTGAGGCCTCCCTCGCTGCTTTTGCCAGGTAAACACACCAAAACAAAGCTCCCGACAGGCAGCTGAGGCTTCGCATGGACCTCGGGGCCCCGCTAGCAACGGCGACGCCGGAGCCGCCGGGCTACCAGGCGCTATTCCCCCCCCCTCCCCTCCCCTCCCCTGCCCTGCCGGCCCGCGAACCGCGGCTTATTACTCACGAGTCCGGGAAGGACGCCGCCGACCTTCCCGCGGCCGAAGGCTCCTCGTCAGGAGCGGGCAGAGAACCTTTCCGCCGGCATTCGGAGTCTCCCGGCCGCTCTCGACACCCGATAACTTGCCGAGAAAGGGCTGAGGGCGGGAGCCTGCAGTTCTTCACGGCAGCACACAGTCGTTCCCCGATGTGCCGAACGCCTAGCATTAACACAATTTAGAAATACAAAAATACCACCGCTACAGGGCGCAAAGCCAAGCTGAAATTTCGGCAGCCAAAGCAAACCTCTGCGCGCCCGACAGAACGAGCCACGTGCATCGGCGCCTACAGCTCCTCAAGGCTAGCGAGGCCTCGTGGGTGACGTTCCTCTGGCAGGCTGCGCAGCTGAACTCCCCCGTGTCGCCTAAGAGTCCGTGACGTGACGTATTCAAAGCTCAGCAGAAATTAACAATCCAAAGTTGTTTCTAAGCACAAAAGCGGATCTACTACACGAGAAGGAAGGAGTCCTAATTCCGCAAGGCTTTACCTTTTCTTCGAGCTGCCGTCTTCCTGCTGCCCCAAAGACCATTGCCAGGCAATTAACCTGGGGTCGCGCTAAATGAGCCTTCCTGAAAGCCACCTCTTCGTTTTACAATTCGCACGCTTGCCTCTCCCTCTCTCTCTGGCCACCTGACCGCCGTTCCCCGAAGACGGGAATTTGCCGTCTTGGAGCTCTTAAAGCACGACGCTTCACAGATGCAGAGAGTCACGCGCACGGAAACGGATGGACGCAGCGTCCTTTCCGTAACGCGTACGCACCTTCCGTTAGATGTCGCTCATCTGTTATTCCGATCGCTATTACCGGCGAACCTTCCTCACCGGGAGGAACGGGCTTTCCCTTTCGGGGCGACGGAGACGGCTCTCGCTCGGTTCCCTTTAATTTTATTACTTCGGCTCGCTTACGTTTCTCTGTCTCTTCAGCTTCAGCCGTGGCAACGAATCTAAAAATTAAATATCCTATCTTTCCTTTTCTACGTACGCGTGTACGATAACAAAACAAAATACAAACGACCGAAGCAAAACTAAGGCAGCTACGGTTAACAAGAGGCGCAGGGCAGCAACGGGTCGCTTAGTCCTCAGCGCTGCCTCCGGGAGGGAGGCCGAAAGAACGAACGTTCCGCATCAAGAGTTACCTTGGTTACCCGGGCCAGAACGCCTCCTACTGTCGCAGCTTCTGGGGAGATCGAGGGTCCGCTGCTGCATTTTTGCTTCCTCCTTTCAGCCCGCCCCTTCGGGAGTAAGCGCAAAAAACCGCTCGCTCGTCCGGCTTTGCTCTTTGTCAGCATTTGCTATTGTCGGTTCCGCCTCTGTAACAAAGACAGAAAATTGCATTTCGCTTCCAACAAAACACTTCGATTTACACGCCTTCTTTTTCTCTTTCCCGTGGTTTTTTTTTTTTTTTTTTTCTTTCCCCCCTTTCTTTCTTTTTCCTTCTTTCCCTCAAAGGAAAGGTCTTAATACACCGCTTTGCATCGTACGTTACGGGGTAAGCCGTTTGGAAACACTACAGGGCCGACGCCGCGCCGCAACCCTGCTCCGGGGCCCGCCTGCCCCCCCGCTCCGCTCCGCCGCGCCGCCTCCGCAGGGGCGAGCGCGTGCCCCGGCCCGCGCTGCCAACGAACTGGCGCCCTAAACGCCGCGCACGCAAAACGCAAAGTCACACCCGCGCTCCCGGCGCGGCGCCGGGTCCCAGCCCGCCCCCCCACTCGCCCCGCACCGCCGCCTCCACGCAGCGACGGCCGCAGCGGGCAGGATGCAGCCCGACGCCCCCCGAACCTATGCGTTCGCCTCACCCGGGGGCCCCACATCCTTCACTCCACGCCACCTCCGCACTCACCCGCCGCCGCCGCCGAGCGAAAACGCCCTCCCTGCTCGCCGCCATCTTGCTTCCCCGCCGCCGCGCATGCGCCGCTCGCCAACGGACTGCGGCGGCAGTGACGCTTGAGCACCGCGCACGTGCCGGCTCGGACAGCGCGGGGGGGGGGAGCGAGGGGAGCGGGAGGGGCGGGGGGGAGCGAGGGGAGCAGGAGGGGAGCAGAGGGAGCCCGAGGGGCGGGGGGGAGCGAGGGGAGCCCGAGGGGCGGGGCGGAGTGCGAGGGGAGCGCGAGAGGCGGGGGGGAGCGGGAGGGGAGCAGGGGGGCCCGAGGAGCGGGGGGGAGCACGAGGGGAGCCCGAGAAGCGGGGGGGAGCGCGGGGGCGGGGGGGAGCGCGAGGGGACCAGGGGGAGCGCGAGGGGCGGGGCGGAGCGCGAGGGGAGCAAGGGGAGCCCGAGAGGAGCCTGAGAAGCAGGGGGGAGCCCGAGAAGCGGGGGGGAGCGCGAGGGGAGCAGGGGGAGTGCAAGGGGCGGGGCAGAGCGCGAGGGGAGCAAGGGGAGCCCGAGGAGCGGGGGGGAGCGTGAGAGGAGCCTGAGAAGCAGGGGGGAGCCCGAGAAGCGGGGGGGAGCGCGAGGAGAGCCCGAGAAGCGGGGGGGAGCGCGAGGGGAGCAGGGGGAGCCCGAGGGGCGGGGCGGAGCGCGAGGGAAGCGCGAGAAGCGGGGGGGAGCGCGAGGGGCGGGGCGGAGCGCGAGGGGAGCAGGGGGAGCCCGAGGGGCGGGGCGGAGCACGAGGGGAGCCCGAGAAGCGGGGGGGAGCGCGAGGGGATCAGGGGGAGCGCGAGGGGAGCAGGGGGAGCCCGAGGAGCGGGGGGGGGAGCGCGAGGGGAGCCCGAGAAGCAGGGGGGAGCGCGGGGGTGGGGGGGAGCGCGAGGGGAGCCCGAGAAGCGGGGGGGAGCGCGAGGGGCGGGTGGAGCGGGGAATCCCGAGGGGCGGGGGGGAGCCGGGGGAGCCCGAGGGGCGGGGGGGAGCACGAAGGGAGGCGAGACCCGCAATGGCATGCTCGCGCCGCGGCGCTGCAGCCGGGCGGCTCACGCGTGCGAACCGCAGCCCGCCGCGGCAGCCCGGGACTCCCAGCGAGCGCCCCGAGGCTGCCCGAGCCCGTGGCCGCTCCAAGAGCACCGGGAAGGGGCGACGAGCACGCTCCATTCGCTTACCCGTTACCGAAACGGCGGAGAGCAGCAGCAAACATGGCGACCGGCACTGAGCATGTGCGCGCCGGCTGTCTGCGCATGCGCGCCCCCCCCACCGGGTGCAGTACCGATTTTTGGACACAGGGTGGCAGCAGTGAGCGCGGCGGAACGCTGTGCGCGTGCGCGCCCCCCCCACAGGGTGCAGTACCGACTTTTGGACACAGGGTGGCAGCAGTGAGCACGGCAGAACCCAGTGCGCACGCGAGCCCCCCCCACAGGGTGCAGTACCGATTTTTGGACACAGGGTGGCAGCAGTGAGCACGGCAGAAGCCAGTGCGCACGCGCGCCCCCCTTTATCGTGCCGTACCGCTTTTTTGACGCCCCGAGGGCAGCAGGGCGCGCGGCCGGCCGCCGTGCGCCCGCGCGCCCCCCTTTCCGTGCCGTACCGCTTTTTTGACGCCCCAAGGGCAGCAGGGCGCGCGGCCGCCCCCGGCACGCACACACCGCTGCAGAGCCCCCCCGCCCGTCCGCCCTTTGCAGAGATTTCACCACCCTCGCCTCGGCTCATCTGCCCTTATTTACAGCGCCTGCTGCGAGGCGCAGCGTCGCCGCGTGTCGTGCTCGAGCCGCTGCTCCTAGAGGCTTCCGTAACAGCGCTTTCCTTTGAACATCGTTGCAAAATACTCCACAGACAAAAAAGAGTCAGAGGCTGCACTTAAAAAAACAAAACAAAAACAAAAAAACCACCCACCTACTTAACGGGACAATTTGCAAGCGTTCCAAGAAGCAGCCGTTCTTCTTTAGGACTTTCGACCTCTCGCCTTTACTGATCGTTAAACAAAATAAACAGCCCAAAGCAAGCCGCGCTATTTGCTTGACAGACTGCTCGGTTTTTATTATTAAACGGTACGAGATGCTGGCACGCGGCATGTCTTCTTCGGATTCTTGGGCTGACGTTCCTTCGGCCGCACGCACGCGGTCAAAGGCGTCTTTTTCACGTCCCGCCGTCAGGGCCTCCCCAGCAATTCCCGCAGCGACTCCCCCCTCGGGACAAACAGCTCGAGGACACGCACGGTCTTGCTAAAAGAACGGGGGGGGGGGGGGGGGGGGAACAAACGCGTGCGCTGAGCGCGGCACTCGCAGACCCGATCTTCGGGTCCAAAAGAAAACTCTCTAAAGCGGACCCGGCGGGCCAAAGAGGTCCCTTCTTTGCGCCACGCTTCTTTCCTCGCACAGACGTCGGCCGCCTCTGCCCGCTCTCACGGTATCCCCTACCGGCAAGGACACGGCGAAACGTTTCGGAAACGACGGCGTTTCCCAGAAGCGTTTCCGCCGCCTTGGGAAAACGGCCGAAGGAGAGGCTCACGCGGGGCGCGTAGCTAGAAAGAACGCTCCGCACAAAGGCCTAAAATGACCAGCCCGGAGCAGGGATCCTGGGCTCTCCGGGAGCGCAGGAGTTCTCACGTCCTTACTGAGCAGAGACCGCTGCCCGTGAAACACGAGACGCCGCAGCGACGCCGATCGTTGGAGGGAAGCCTGCAATAAGAGCGAAAGAAAAGCAGACGTTGAGGACAAAGACCAAGTTACGAGCCCCTCGCGATTCAGACACGCTTCTAGATTTACCGCCTATTTCAAGGCGCGCCTTCGGCAATTCCGTCCAATTGATTTTCCCCAAAGCCCGAGACGCGGACGAAACGCCTCTCAAAGGAAGGTACGGCATAACCGCTCTGGCCTATAAACTACCGGTTTCGACGCAGGAAAAGCACAGGGAAAGCACTAGCGTTCCCCCCAAGAAACCACGTCCAAGCGGACCGATGAAGTAGGCCCCAAGTCTGAAAGCGGACCTAAAGGAGCCCGTTTGGCGGTCGCGAGCTGGAATACACCGTTCTCCTTCTCACTAACAACCTCCCGTAGAGACCGGCAGCTGTACAGCGCCTTCTACGCTACACGGAGGAGTCGGATAGCGGGCAGATGCCGCGTCCCGAATGCGCAACTAGAGATTGGAACGCACGGACGTAAACAAACGCCCGTGACGTAGCGGAGGTCTAGCGTATTCACGTTTACCGTGCGTCAGTTCTCCTCTGCGGACAGGCCGTTCCATCTTCTTTACTCGTTAGCTGACAGACGCCCTAGGAGAAAGCAAAGAAAGGAAGAAATTCAAAAGGAAATGAAACAGATCGGAGGGAGCCTCAAAGGCTTTGATCCATCCCCCCAGGCAGCCGAACCACCTTCGCAAAGGCACACCTCAAAAGACACGTCCTTCCGGGATCGCTGCACAGCCCAGCCAGAAAAGAGGAACAGAAACAAACAGAACGAGAAGGCTGCAGAGGGGGACGGAGGGCCGGAAAGGAGCCTGCTGTCCAGCGATGGTATTTTACCGCTCCTTGCGCGTTAGCAGCCCCTTTCAGATGCTTAAGCCCAAATTCTCTCAGCCCTTAACAGCTTCAGTACCCGCGGCACCTAGTTTTTCCACGCTCTCCAGTCTTCCTCGCTCTTTCCCGTCTCGGGCGAAAAGCCTCCCAGACCCCGTCTGTACTTACGCGCTTCCTTAAAACAGGATCGCCGAAATCAACCGAACGGGCTGAGCTGCTCCTCTTCCGCTCGCCGGCCCTCGGAACGTCAGCCTGCAAACGAATCGGACCACCGAGGTCACCGGCAGAGTCTCCTTTCGGAGCTCGCCCCCCCCCCAAGCTTTAACGACGGTTTCCCAAGCGGGGCAAACGCAGGGCCTCCCTTCGGCCCCGGAACGGTTTTTATCGCGGGCTCCCAAGTCGCCGTTACGACACTAAGCGGCAAAGCAAGGCAAAGACAGCTGGGGTCGCAGCTTACCCACCTAGGCACGAAAATTCTTCTTTGAGGCCTCCCTCGCTGCTTTTGCCAGGTAAACACACCAAAACAAAGCTCCCGACAGGCAGCTGAGGCTTCGCATGGACCTCGGGGCCCCGCTAGCAACGGCGACGCCGGAGCCGCCGGGCTACCAGGCGCTATTCCCCCCCCCTCCCCTCCCCTCCCCTGCCCTGCCGGCCCGCGAACCGCGGCTTATTACTCACGAGTCCGGGAAGGACGCCGCCGACCTTCCCGCGGCCGAAGGCTCCTCGTCAGGAGCGGGCAGAGAACCTTTCCGCCGGCATTCGGAGTCTCCCGGCCGCTCTCGACACCCGATAACTTGCCGAGAAAGGGCTGAGGGCGGGAGCCTGCAGTTCTTCACGGCAGCACACAGTCGTTCCCCGATGTGCCGAACGCCTAGCATTAACACAATTTAGAAATACAAAAATACCACCGCTACAGGGCGCAAAGCCAAGCTGAAATTTCGGCAGCCAAAGCAAACCTCTGCGCGCCCGACAGAACGAGCCACGTGCATCGGCGCCTACAGCTCCTCAAGGCTAGCGAGGCCTCGTGGGTGACGTTCCTCTGGCAGGCTGCGCAGCTGAACTCCCCCGTGTCGCCTAAGAGTCCGTGACGTGACGTATTCAAAGCTCAGCAGAAATTAACAATCCAAAGTTGTTTCTAAGCACAAAAGCGGATCTACTACACGAGAAGGAAGGAGTCCTAATTCCGCAAGGCTTTACCTTTTCTTCGAGCTGCCGTCTTCCTGCTGCCCCAAAGACCATTGCCAGGCAATTAACCTGGGGTCGCGCTAAATGAGCCTTCCTGAAAGCCACCTCTTCGTTTTACAATTCGCACGCTTGCCTCTCCCTCTCTCTCTGGCCACCTGACCGCCGTTCCCCGAAGACGGGAATTTGCCGTCTTGGAGCTCTTAAAGCACGACGCTTCACAGATGCAGAGAGTCACGCGCACGGAAACGGATGGACGCAGCGTCCTTTCCGTAACGCGTACGCACCTTCCGTTAGATGTCGCTCATCTGTTATTCCGATCGCTATTACCGGCGAACCTTCCTCACCGGGAGGAACGGGCTTTCCCTTTCGGGGCGACGGAGACGGCTCTCGCTCGGTTCCCTTTAATTTTATTACTTCGGCTCGCTTACGTTTCTCTGTCTCTTCAGCTTCAGCCGTGGCAACGAATCTAAAAATTAAATATCCTATCTTTCCTTTTCTACGTACGCGTGTACGATAACAAAACAAAATACAAACGACCGAAGCAAAACTAAGGCAGCTACGGTTAACAAGAGGCGCAGGGCAGCAACGGGTCGCTTAGTCCTCAGCGCTGCCTCCGGGAGGGAGGCCGAAAGAACGAACGTTCCGCATCAAGAGTTACCTTGGTTACCCGGGCCAGAACGCCTCCTACTGTCGCAGCTTCTGGGGAGATCGAGGGTCCGCTGCTGCATTTTTGCTTCCTCCTTTCAGCCCGCCCCTTCGGGAGTAAGCGCAAAAAACCGCTCGCTCGTCCGGCTTTGCTCTTTGTCAGCATTTGCTATTGTCGGTTCCGCCTCTGTAACAAAGACAGAAAATTGCATTTCGCTTCCAACAAAACACTTCGATTTACACGCCTTCTTTTTCTCTTTCCCGTGGTTTTTTTTTTTTTTTTTTCTTTCCCCCCTTTCTTTCTTTTTCCTTCTTTCCCTCAAAGGAAAGGTCTTAATACACCGCTTTGCATCGTACGTTACGGGGTAAGCCGTTTGGAAACGCTACAGGGCCGACGCCGCGCCGCAACCCTGCTCCGGGGCCCGCCTGCCCCCCCGCTCCGCTCCGCCGCGCCGCCTCCGCAGGGGCGAGCGCGTGCCCCGGCCCGCGCTGCCAACGAACTGGCGCCCTAAACGCCGCGCACGCAAAACGCAAAGTCACACCCGCGCTCCCGGCGCGGCGCCGGGTCCCAGCCCGCCCCCCCACTCGCCCCGCACCGCCGCCTCCACGCAGCGACGGCCGCAGCGGGCAGGATGCAGCCCGACGCCCCCCGAACCTATGCGTTCGCCTCACCCGGGGGCCCCACATCCTTCACTCCACGCCACCTCCGCACTCACCCGCCGCCGCCGCCGAGCGAAAACGCCCTCCCTGCTCGCCGCCATCTTGCTTCCCCGCCGCCGCGCATGCGCCGCTCGCCAACGGACTGCGGCGGCAGTGACGCTTGAGCACCGCGCACGTGCCGGCTCGGACAGCGCGGGGGGGGGGGAGCGAGGGGAGCGGGAGGGGCGGGGGGGAGCGAGGGGAGCAGGAGGGGAGCAGAGGGAGCCCGAGGGGCGGGGGGGAGCGAGGGGAGCCCGAGGGGCGGGGCGGAGTGCGAGGGGAGCGCGAGAGGCGGGGGGGAGCGGGAGGGGAGCAGGGGGGCCCGAGGAGCGGGGGGGAGCACGAGGGGAGCCCGAGAAGCGGGGGGGAGCGCGGGGGCGGGGGGGAGCGCGAGGGGACCAGGGGGAGCGCGAGGGGCGGGGCGGAGCGCGAGGGGAGCAAGGGGAGCCCGAGAGGAGCCTGAGAAGCAGGGGGGAGCCCGAGAAGCGGGGGGGAGCGCGAGGGGAGCAGGGGGAGTGCAAGGGGCGGGGCAGAGCGCGAGGGGAGCAGGGGGAGCCCGAGGGGCGGGGCGGAGCACGAAGGGAGGCGAGACCCGCAATGGCATGCTCGCGCCGCGGCGCTGCAGCCGGGCGGCTCACGCGTGCGAACCGCAGCCCGCCGCGGCAGCCCGGGACTCCCAGCGAGCGCCCCGAGGCTGCCCGAGCCCGTGGCCGCTCCAAGAGCACCGGGAAGGGGCGACGAGCACGCTCCA
The DNA here is from genome assembly GCF_036417845.1 of Apteryx mantelli. Lineage (NCBI taxonomy): Eukaryota > Metazoa > Chordata > Aves > Apterygiformes > Apterygidae > Apteryx > Apteryx mantelli. The sequence continues at coordinate 321,764 of NW_027118469.1, forward strand.
TTCGCTTACCCGTTACCGAAACGGCGGAGAGCAGCAGCAAACATGGCGACCGGCACTGAGCATGTGCGCGCCGGCTGTCTGCGCATGCGCGCCCCCCCCACCGGGTGCAGTACCGATTTTTGGACACAGGGTGGCAGCAGTGAGCGCGGCGGAACGCTGTGCGCGTGCGCGCCCCCCCCACAGGGTGCAGTACCGACTTTTGGACACAGGGTGGCAGCAGTGAGCACGGCAGAACCCAGTGCGCACGCGAGCCCCCCCCCACAGGGTGCAGTACCGATTTTTGGACACAGGGTGGCAGCAGTGAGCACGGCAGAAGCCAGTGCGCACGCGCGCCCCCCTTTATCGTGCCGTACCGCTTTTTTGACGCCCCGAGGGCAGCAGGGCGCGCGGCCGGCCGCCGTGCGCCCGCGCGCCCCCCTTTCCGTGCCGTACCGCTTTTTTGACGCCCCAAGGGCAGCAGGGCGCGCGGCCGCCCCCGGCACGCACACACCGCTGCAGAGCCCCCCCGCCCGTCCGCCCTTTGCAGAGATTTCACCACCCTCGCCTCGGCTCATCTGCCCTTATTTACAGCGCCTGCTGCGAGGCGCAGCGTCGCCGCGTGTCGTGCTCGAGCCGCTGCTCCTAGAGGCTTCCGTAACAGCGCTTTCCTTTGAACATCGTTGCAAAATACTCCACAGACAAAAAAGAGTCAGAGGCTGCACTTAAAAAAACAAAACAAAAACAAAAAAACCACCCACCTACTTAACGGGACAATTTGCAAGCGTTCCAAGAAGCAGCCGTTCTTCTTTAGGACTTTCGACCTCTCGCCTTTACTGATCGTTAAACAAAATAAACAGCCCAAAGCAAGCCGCGCTATTTGCTTGACAGACTGCTCGGTTTTTATTATTAAACGGTACGAGATGCTGGCACGCGGCATGTCTTCTTCGGATTCTTGGGCTGACGTTCCTTCGGCCGCACGCACGCGGTCAAAGGCGTCTTTTTCACGTCCCGCCGTCAGGGCCTCCCCAGCAATTCCCGCAGCGACTCCCCCCTCGGGACAAACAGCTCGAGGACACGCACGGTCTTGCTAAAAGAACGGGGGGGGGGGGGGGGGGGGAACAAACGCGTGCGCTGAGCGCGGCACTCGCAGACCCGATCTTCGGGTCCAAAAGAAAACTCTCTAAAGCGGACCCGGCGGGCCAAAGAGGTCCCTTCTTTGCGCCACGCTTCTTTCCTCGCACAGACGTCGGCCGCCTCTGCCCGCTCTCACGGTATCCCCTACCGGCAAGGACACGGCGAAACGTTTCGGAAACGACGGCGTTTCCCAGAAGCGTTTCCGCCGCCTTGGGAAAACGGCCGAAGGAGAGGCTCACGCGGGGCGCGTAGCTAGAAAGAACGCTCCGCACAAAGGCCTAAAATGACCAGCCCGGAGCAGGGATCCTGGGCTCTCCGGGAGCGCAGGAGTTCTCACGTCCTTACTGAGCAGAGACCGCTGCCCGTGAAACACGAGACGCCGCAGCGACGCCGATCGTTGGAGGGAAGCCTGCAATAAGAGCGAAAGAAAAGCAGACGTTGAGGACAAAGACCAAGTTACGAGCCCCTCGCGATTCAGACACGCTTCTAGATTTACCGCCTATTTCAAGGCGCGCCTTCGGCAATTCCGTCCAATTGATTTTCCCCAAAGCCCGAGACGCGGACGAAACGCCTCTCAAAGGAAGGTACGGCATAACCGCTCTGGCCTATAAACTACCGGTTTCGACGCAGGAAAAGCACAGGGAAAGCACTAGCGTTCCCCCCAAGAAACCACGTCCAAGCGGACCGATGAAGTAGGCCCCAAGTCTGAAAGCGGACCTAAAGGAGCCCGTTTGGCGGTCGCGAGCTGGAATACACCGTTCTCCTTCTCACTAACAACCTCCCGTAGAGACCGGCAGCTGTACAGCGCCTTCTACGCTACACGGAGGAGTCGGATAGCGGGCAGATGCCGCGTCCCGAATGCGCAACTAGAGATTGGAACGCACGGACGTAAACAAACGCCCGTGACGTAGCGGAGGTCTAGCGTATTCACGTTTACCGTGCGTCAGTTCTCCTCTGCGGACAGGCCGTTCCATCTTCTTTACTCGTTAGCTGACAGACGCCCTAGGAGAAAGCAAAGAAAGGAAGAAATTCAAAAGGAAATGAAACAGATCGGAGGGAGCCTCAAAGGCTTTGATCCATCCCCCCAGGCAGCCGAACCACCTTCGCAAAGGCACACCTCAAAAGACACGTCCTTCCGGGATCGCTGCACAGCCCAGCCAGAAAAGAGGAACAGAAACAAACAGAACGAGAAGGCTGCAGAGGGGGACGGAGGGCCGGAAAGGAGCCTGCTGTCCAGCGATGGTATTTTACCGCTCCTTGCGCGTTAGCAGCCCCTTTCAGATGCTTAAGCCCAAATTCTCTCAGCCCTTAACAGCTTCAGTACCCGCGGCACCTAGTTTTTCCACGCTCTCCAGTCTTCCTCGCTCTTTCCCGTCTCGGGCGAAAAGCCTCCCAGACCCCGTCTGTACTTACGCGCTTCCTTAAAACAGGATCGCCGAAATCAACCGAACGGGCTGAGCTGCTCCTCTTCCGCTCGCCGGCCCTCGGAACGTCAGCCTGCAAACGAATCGGACCACCGAGGTCACCGGCAGAGTCTCCTTTCGGAGCTCGCCCCCCCCCCAAGCTTTAACGACGGTTTCCCAAGCGGGGCAAACGCAGGGCCTCCCTTCGGCCCCGGAACGGTTTTTATCGCGGGCTCCCAAGTCGCCGTTACGACACTAAGCGGCAAAGCAAGGCAAAGACAGCTGGGGTCGCAGCTTACCCACCTAGGCACGAAAATTCTTCTTTGAGGCCTCCCTCGCTGCTTTTGCCAGGTAAACACACCAAAACAAAGCTCCCGACAGGCAGCTGAGGCTTCGCATGGACCTCGGGGCCCCGCTAGCAACGGCGACGCCGGAGCCGCCGGGCTACCAGGCGCTATTCCCCCCCCCTCCCCTCCCCTCCCCTGCCCTGCCGGCCCGCGAACCGCGGCTTATTACTCACGAGTCCGGGAAGGACGCCGCCGACCTTCCCGCGGCCGAAGGCTCCTCGTCAGGAGCGGGCAGAGAACCTTTCCGCCGGCATTCGGAGTCTCCCGGCCGCTCTCGACACCCGATAACTTGCCGAGAAAGGGCTGAGGGCGGGAGCCTGCAGTTCTTCACGGCAGCACACAGTCGTTCCCCGATGTGCCGAACGCCTAGCATTAACACAATTTAGAAATACAAAAATACCACCGCTACAGGGCGCAAAGCCAAGCTGAAATTTCGGCAGCCAAAGCAAACCTCTGCGCGCCCGACAGAACGAGCCACGTGCATCGGCGCCTACAGCTCCTCAAGGCTAGCGAGGCCTCGTGGGTGACGTTCCTCTGGCAGGCTGCGCAGCTGAACTCCCCCGTGTCGCCTAAGAGTCCGTGACGTGACGTATTCAAAGCTCAGCAGAAATTAACAATCCAAAGTTGTTTCTAAGCACAAAAGCGGATCTACTACACGAGAAGGAAGGAGTCCTAATTCCGCAAGGCTTTACCTTTTCTTCGAGCTGCCGTCTTCCTGCTGCCCCAAAGACCATTGCCAGGCAATTAACCTGGGGTCGCGCTAAATGAGCCTTCCTGAAAGCCACCTCTTCGTTTTACAATTCGCACGCTTGCCTCTCCCTCTCTCTCTGGCCACCTGACCGCCGTTCCCCGAAGACGGGAATTTGCCGTCTTGGAGCTCTTAAAGCACGACGCTTCACAGATGCAGAGAGTCACGCGCACGGAAACGGATGGACGCAGCGTCCTTTCCGTAACGCGTACGCACCTTCCGTTAGATGTCGCTCATCTGTTATTCCGATCGCTATTACCGGCGAACCTTCCTCACCGGGAGGAACGGGCTTTCCCTTTCGGGGCGACGGAGACGGCTCTCGCTCGGTTCCCTTTAATTTTATTACTTCGGCTCGCTTACGTTTCTCTGTCTCTTCAGCTTCAGCCGTGGCAACGAATCTAAAAATTAAATATCCTATCTTTCCTTTTCTACGTACGCGTGTACGATAACAAAACAAAATACAAACGACCGAAGCAAAACTAAGGCAGCTACGGTTAACAAGAGGCGCAGGGCAGCAACGGGTCGCTTAGTCCTCAGCGCTGCCTCCGGGAGGGAGGCCGAAAGAACGAACGTTCCGCATCAAGAGTTACCTTGGTTACCCGGGCCAGAACGCCTCCTACTGTCGCAGCTTCTGGGGAGATCGAGGGTCCGCTGCTGCATTTTTGCTTCCTCCTTTCAGCCCGCCCCTTCGGGAGTAAGCGCAAAAAACCGCTCGCTCGTCCGGCTTTGCTCTTTGTCAGCATTTGCTATTGTCGGTTCCGCCTCTGTAACAAAGACAGAAAATTGCATTTCGCTTCCAACAAAACACTTCGATTTACACGCCTTCTTTTTCTCTTTCCCGTGGTTTTTTTTTTTTTTTTTTTCTTTCCCCCCTTTCTTTCTTTTTCCTTCTTTCCCTCAAAGGAAAGGTCTTAATACACCGCTTTGCATCGTACGTTACGGGGTAAGCCGTTTGGAAACGCTACAGGGCCGACGCCGCGCCGCAACCCTGCTCCGGGGCCCGCCTGCCCCCCCGCTCCGCTCCGCCGCGCCGCCTCCGCAGGGGCGAGCGCGTGCCCCGGCCCGCGCTGCCAACGAACTGGCGCCCTAAACGCCGCGCACGCAAAACGCAAAGTCACACCCGCGCTCCCGGCGCGGCGCCGGGTCCCAGCCCGCCCCCCCACTCGCCCCGCACCGCCGCCTCCACGCAGCGACGGCCGCAGCGGGCAGGATGCAGCCCGACGCCCCCCGAACCTATGCGTTCGCCTCACCCGGGGGCCCCACATCCTTCACTCCACGCCACCTCCGCACTCACCCGCCGCCGCCGCCGAGCGAAAACGCCCTCCCTGCTCGCCGCCATCTTGCTTCCCCGCCGCCGCGCATGCGCCGCTCGCCAACGGACTGCGGCGGCAGTGACGCTTGAGCACCGCGCACGTGCCGGCTCGGACAGCGCGGGGGGGGGGGAGCGAGGGGAGCGGGAGGGGCGGGGGGGAGCGAGGGGAGCAGGAGGGGAGCAGAGGGAGCCCGAGGGGCGGGGGGGAGCGAGGGGAGCCCGAGGGGCGGGGCGGAGTGCGAGGGGAGCGCGAGAGGCGGGGGGGAGCGGGAGGGGAGCAGGGGGGCCCGAGGAGCGGGGGGGAGCACGAGGGGAGCCCGAGAAGCGGGGGGGAGCGCGGGGGCGGGGGGGAGCGCGAGGGGACCAGGGGGAGCGCGAGGGGCGGGGCGGAGCGCGAGGGGAGCAAGGGGAGCCCGAGAGGAGCCTGAGAAGCAGGGGGGAGCCCGAGAAGCGGGGGGGAGCGCGAGGGGAGCAGGGGGAGTGCAAGGGGCGGGGCAGAGCGCGAGGGGAGCAGGGGGAGCCCGAGGGGCGGGGCGGAGCACGAAGGGAGGCGAGACCCGCAATGGCATGCTCGCGCCGCGGCGCTGCAGCCGGGCGGCTCACGCGTGCGAACCGCAGCCCGCCGCGGCAGCCCGGGACTCCCAGCGAGCGCCCCGAGGCTGCCCGAGCCCGTGGCCGCTCCAAGAGCACCGGGAAGGGGCGACGAGCACGCTCCATTCGCTTACCCGTTACCGAAACGGCGGAGAGCAGCAGCAAACATGGCGACCGGCACTGAGCATGTGCGCGCCGGCTGTCTGCGCATGCGCGCCCCCCCCACAGGGTGCAGTACCGCTTTTTGGACACAGGGTGGCAGCAGTGAGCGCGGCGGAACGCTCTGCGCGTGCGCGCCCCCCCCACAGGGTGCAGTACGGATTTTTGGACACAGGGTGGCAGCAGTGAGCGCGGCGGAACCCAGTGCGCACGCGAGCCCCCCCCACAGGGTGCAGTACCGATTTTTGGACACAGGGTGGCAGCAGTGAGCACGGCGGAACCCAGTGCGCACGCGCGCCCCCCTTTATCGTGCCGTACCGCTTTTTTGACGCCCCGAGGGCAGCAGGGCGCGCGGCCGGCCGCCGTGCGCCCGCGCGCCCCCCTTTCCGTGCCGTACCGCTTTTTTGACGCCCCAAGGGCAGCAGGGCGCGCGGCCGCCCCCGGCACGCACACACCGCTGCAGAGCCCCCCCGCCCGTCCGCCCTTTGCAGAGATTTCACCACCCTCGCCTCGGCTCATCTGCCCTTATTTACAGCGCCTGCTGCGAGGCGCAGCGTCGCCGCGTGTCGTGCTCGAGCCGCTGCTCCTAGAGGCTTCCGTAACAGCGCTTTCCTTTGAACATCGTTGCAAAATACTCCACAGACAAAAAAGAGTCAGAGGCTGCACTTAAAAAAACAAAACAAAAACAAAAAAACCACCCACCTACTTAACGGGACAATTTGCAAGCGTTCCAAGAAGCAGCCGTTCTTCTTTAGGACTTTCGACCTCTCGCCTTTACTGATCGTTAAACAAAATAAACAGCCCAAAGCAAGCCGCGCTATTTGCTTGACAGACTGCTCGGTTTTTATTATTAAACGGTACGAGATGCTGGCACGCGGCATGTCTTCTTCGGATTCTTGGGCTGACGTTCCTTCGGCCGCACGCACGCGGTCAAAGGCGTCTTTTTCACGTCCCGCCGTCAGGGCCTCCCCAGCAATTCCCGCAGCGACTCCCCCCTCGGGACAAACAGCTCGAGGACACGCACGGTCTTGCTAAAAGAACGGGGGGGGGGGGGAACAAACGCGTGCGCTGAGCGCGGCACTCGCAGACCCGATCTTCGGGTCCAAAAGAAAACTCTCTAAAGCGGACCCGGCGGGCCAAAGAGGTCCCTTCTTTGCGCCACGCTTCTTTCCTCGCACAGACGTCGGCCGCCTCTGCCCGCTCTCACGGTATCCCCTACCGGCAAGGACACGGCGAAACGTTTCGGAAACGACGGCGTTTCCCAGAAGCGTTTCCGCCGCCTTGGGAAAACGGCCGAAGGAGAGGCTCACGCGGGGCGCGTAGCTAGAAAGAACGCTCCGCACAAAGGCCTAAAATGACCAGCCCGGAGCAGGGATCCTGGGCTCTCCGGGAGCGCAGGAGTTCTCACGTCCTTACTGAGCAGAGACCGCTGCCCGTGAAACACGAGACGCCGCAGCGACGCCGATCGTTGGAGGGAAGCCTGCAATAAGAGCGAAAGAAAAGCAGACGTTGAGGACAAAGACCAAGTTACGAGCCCCTCGCGATTCAGACACGCTTCTAGATTTACCGCCTATTTCAAGGCGCGCCTTCGGCAATTCCGTCCAATTGATTTTCCCCGAAGCCCGAGACGCGGACGAAACGCCTCTCAAAGGAAGGTACGGCATAACCGCTCTGGCCTATAAACTACCGGTTTCGACGCAGGAAAAGCACAGGGAAAGCACTAGCGTTCCCCCCAAGAAACCACGTCCAAGCGGACCGATGAAGTAGGCCCCAAGTCTGAAAGCGGACCTAAAGGAGCCCGTTTGGCGGTCGCGAGCTGGAATACACCGTTCTCCTTCTCACTAACAACCTCCCGTAGAGACCGGCAGCTGTACAGCGCCTTCTACGCTACACGGAGGAGTCGGATAGCGGGCAGATGCCGCGTCCCGAATGCGCAACTAGAGATTGGAACGCACGGACGTAAACAAACGCCCGTGACGTAGCGGAGGTCTAGCGTATTCACGTTTACCGTGCGTCAGTTCTCCTCTGCGGACAGGCCGTTCCATCTTCTTTACTCGTTAGCTGACAGACGCCCTAGGAGAAAGCAAAGAAAGGAAGAAATTCAAAAGGAAATGAAACAGATCGGAGGGAGCCTCAAAGGCTTTGATCCATCCCCCCAGGCAGCCGAACCACCTTCGCAAAGGCACACCTCAAAAGACACGTCCTTCCGGGATCGCTGCACAGCCCAGCCAGAAAAGAGGAACAGAAACAAACAGAACGAGAAGGCTGCAGAGGGGGACGGAGGGCCGGAAAGGAGCCTGCTGTCCAGCGATGGTATTTTACCGCTCCTTGCGCGTTAGCAGCCCCTTTCAGATGCTTAAGCCCAAATTCTCTCAGCCCTTAACAGCTTCAGTACCCGCGGCACCTAGTTTTTCCACGCTCTCCAGTCTTCCTCGCTCTTTCCCGTCTCGGGCGAAAAGCCTCCCAGACCCCGTCTGTACTTACGCGCTTCCTTAAAACAGGATCGCCGAAATCAACCGAACGGGCTGAGCTGCTCCTCTTCCGCTCGCCGGCCCTCGGAACGTCAGCCTGCAAACGAATCGGACCACCGAGGTCACCGGCAGAGTCTCCTTTCGGAGCTCGCCCCCCCCCCAAGCTTTAACGACGGTTTCCCAAGCGGGGCAAACGCAGGGCCTCCCTTCGGCCCCGGAACGGTTTTTATCGCGGGCTCCCAAGTCGCCGTTACGACACTAAGCGGCAAAGCAAGGCAAAGACAGCTGGGGTCGCAGCTTACCCACCTAGGCACGAAAATTCTTCTTTGAGGCCTCCCTCGCTGCTTTTGCCAGGTAAACACACCAAAACAAAGCTCCCGACAGGCAGCTGAGGCTTCGCATGGACCTCGGGGCCCCGCTAGCAACGGCGACGCCGGAGCCGCCGGGCTACCAGGCGCTATTCCCCCCCCCTCCCCTCCCCTCCCCTGCCCTGCCGGCCCGCGAACCGCGGCTTATTACTCACGAGTCCGGGAAGGACGCCGCCGACCTTCCCGCGGCCGAAGGCTCCTCGTCAGGAGCGGGCAGAGAACCTTTCCGCCGGCATTCGGAGTCTCCCGGCCGCTCTCGACACCCGATAACTTGCCGAGAAAGGGCTGAGGGCGGGAGCCTGCAGTTCTTCACGGCAGCACACAGTCGTTCCCCGATGTGCCGAACGCCTAGCATTAACACAATTTAGAAATACAAAAATACCACCGCTACAGGGCGCAAAGCCAAGCTGAAATTTCGGCAGCCAAAGCAAACCTCTGCGCGCCCGACAGAACGAGCCACGTGCATCGGCGCCTACAGCTCCTCAAGGCTAGCGAGGCCTCGTGGGCGACGTTCCTCTGGCAGGCTGCGCAGCTGAACTCCCCCGTGTCGCCTAAGAGTCCGTGACGTGACGTATTCAAAGCTCAGCAGAAATTAACAATCCAAAGTTGTTTCTAAGCACAAAAGCGGATCTACTACACGAGAAGGAAGGAGTCCTAATTCCGCAAGGCTTTACCTTTTCTTCGAGCTGCCGTCTTCCTGCTGCCCCAAAGACCATTGCCAGGCAATTAACCTGGGGTCGCGCTAAATGAGCCTTCCTGAAAGCCACCTCTTCGTTTTACAATTCGCACGCTTGCCTCTCCCTCTCTCTCTGGCCACCTGACCGCCGTTCCCCGAAGACGGGAATTTGCCGTCTTGGAGCTCTTAAAGCACGACGCTTCACAGATGCAGAGAGTCACGCGCACGGAAACGGATGGACGCAGCGTCCTTTCCGTAACGCGTACGCACCTTCCGTTAGATGTCGCTCATCTGTTATTCCGATCGCTATTACCGGCGAACCTTCCTCACCGGGAGGAACGGGCTTTCCCTTTCGGGGCGACGGAGACGGCTCTCGCTCGGTTCCCTTTAATTTTATTACTTCGGCTCGCTTACGTTTCTCTGTCTCTTCAGCTTCAGCCGTGGCAACGAATCTAAAAATTAAATATCCTATCTTTCCTTTTCTACGTACGCGTGTACGATAACAAAACAAAATACAAACGACCGAAGCAAAACTAAGGCAGCTACGGTTAACAAGAGGCGCAGGGCAGCAACGGGTCGCTTAGTCCTCAGCGCTGCCTCCGGGAGGGAGGCCGAAAGAACGAACGTTCCGCATCAAGAGTTACCTTGGTTACCCGGGCCAGAACGCCTCCTACTGTCGCAGCTTCTGGGGAGATCGAGGGTCCGCTGCTGCATTTTTGCTTCCTCCTTTCAGCCCGCCCCTTCGGGAGTAAGCGCAAAAAACCGCTCGCTCGTCCGGCTTTGCTCTTTGTCAGCATTTGCTATTGTCGGTTCCGCCTCTGTAACAAAGACAGAAAATTGCATTTCGCTTCCAACAAAACACTTCGATTTACACGCGTTCTTTTTCTCTTTCCCGTGGTTTTTTTTTTTTTTTTTTTCTTTCCCCCCTTTCTTTCTTTTTCCTTCTTTCCCTCAAAGGAAAGGTCTTAATACACCGCTTTGCATCGTACGTTACGGGGTAAGCCGTTTGGAAACACTACAGGGCCGACGCCGCGCCGCAACCCTGCTCCGGGGCCCGCCTGCCCCCCCGCTCCGCTCCGCCGCGCCGCCTCCGCAGGGGCGAGCGCGTGCCCCGGCCCGCGCTGCCAACGAACTGGCGCCCTAAACGCCGCGCACGCAAAACGCAAAGTCACACCCGCGCTCCCGGCGCGGCGCCGGGTCCCAGCCCGCCCCCCCACTCGCCCCGCACCGCCGCCTCCACGCAGCGACGGCCGCAGCGGGCAGGATGCAGCCCGACGCCCCCCGAACCTATGCGTTCGCCTCACCCGGGGGCCCCACATCCTTCACTCCACGCCACCTCCGCACTCACCCGCCGCCGCCGCCGAGCGAAAACGCCCTCCCTGCTCGCCGCCATCTTGCTTCCCCGCCGCCGCGCATGCGCCGCTCGCCAACGGACTGCGGCGGCAGTGACGCTTGAGCACCGCGCACGTGCCGGCTCGGACAGCGCGGGGGGGGGGAGCGAGGGGAGCGGGAGGGGCGGGGGGGAGCGAGGGGAGCAGGAGGGGAGCAGAGGGAGCCCGAGGGGCGGGGGGGAGCGAGGGGAGCCCGAGGGGCGGGGCGGAGTGCGAGGGGAGCGCGAGAGGCGGGGGGGAGCGGGAGGGGAGCAGGGGGGCCCGAGGAGCGGGGGGGAGCACGAGGGGAGCCCGAGAAGCGGGGGGGAGCGCGGGGGCGGGGGGGAGCGCGAGGGGACCAGGGGGAGCGCGAGGGGCGGGGCGGAGCGCGAGGGGAGCAAGGGGAGCCCGAGAGGAGCCTGAGAAGCAGGGGGGAGCCCGAGAAGCGGGGGGGAGCGCGAGGGGAGCAGGGGGAGTGCAAGGGGCGGGGCAGAGCGCGAGGGGAGCAGGGGGAGCCCGAGGGGCGGGGCGGAGCACGAAGGGAGGCGAGACCCGCAATGGCATGCTCGCGCCGCGGCGCTGCAGCCGGGCGGCTCACGCGTGCGAACCGCAGCCCGCCGCGGCAGCCCGGGACTCCCAGCGAGCGCCCCGAGGCTGCCCGAGCCCGTGGCCGCTCCAAGAGCACCGGGAAGGGGCGACGAGCACGCTCCATTCGCTTACCCGTTACCGAAACGGCGGAGAGCAGCAGCAAACATGGCGACCGGCACTGAGCATGTGCGCGCCGGCTGTCTGCGCATGCGCGCCCCCCCCACAGGGTGCAGTACCGCTTTTTGGACACAGGGTGGCAGCAGTGAGCGCGGCGGAACGCTCTGCGCGTGCGCGCCCCCCCCACAGGGTGCAGTACGGATTTTTGGACACAGGGTGGCAGCAGTGAGCGCGGCGGAACCCAGTGCGCACGCGAGCCCCCCCCACAGGGTGCAGTACCGATTTTTGGACACAGGGTGGCAGCAGTGAGCACGGCGGAACCCAGTGCGCACGCGCGCCCCCCTTTATCGTGCCGTACCGCTTTTTTGACGCCCCGAGGGCAGCAGGGCGCGCGGCCGGCCGCCGTGCGCCCGCGCGCCCCCCTTTCCGTGCCGTACCGCTTTTTTGACGCCCCAAGGGCAGCAGGGCGCGCGGCCGCCCCCGGCACGCACACACCGCTGCAGAGCCCCCCCGCCCGTCCGCCCTTTGCAGAGATTTCACCACCCTCGCCTCGGCTCATCTGCCCTTATTTACAGCGCCTGCTGCGAGGCGCAGCGTCGCCGCGTGTCGTGCTCGAGCCGCTGCTCCTAGAGGCTTCCGTAACAGCGCTTTCCTTTGAACATCGTTGCAAAATACTCCACAGACAAAAAAGAGTCAGAGGCTGCACTTAAAAAAACAAAACAAAAACAAAAAAACCACCCACCTACTTAACGGGACAATTTGCAAGCGTTCCAAGAAGCAGCCGTTCTTCTTTAGGACTTTCGACCTCTCGCCTTTACTGATCGTTAAACAAAATAAACAGCCCAAAGCAAGCCGCGCTATTTGCTTGACAGACTGCTCGGTTTTTATTATTAAACGGTACGAGATGCTGGCACGCGGCATGTCTTCTTCGGATTCTTGGGCTGACGTTCCTTCGGCCGCACGCACGCGGTCAAAGGCGTCTTTTTCACGTCCCGCCGTCAGGGCCTCCCCAGCAATTCCCGCAGCGACTCCCCCCTCGGGACAAACAGCTCGAGGACACGCACGGTCTTGCTAAAAGAACGGGGGGGGGGGGGGAACAAACGCGTGCGCTGAGCGCGGCACTCGCAGACCCGATCTTCGGGTCCAAAAGAAAACTCTCTAAAGCGGACCCGGCGGGCCAAAGAGGTCCCTTCTTTGCGCCACGCTTCTTTCCTCGCACAGACGTCGGCCGCCTCTGCCCGCTCTCACGGTATCCCCTACCGGCAAGGACACGGCGAAACGTTTCGGAAACGACGGCGTTTCCCAGAAGCGTTTCCGCCGCCTTGGGAAAACGGCCGAAGGAGAGGCTCACGCGGGGCGCGTAGCTAGAAAGAACGCTCCGCACAAAGGCCTAAAATGACCAGCCCGGAGCAGGGATCCTGGGCTCTCCGGGAGCGCAGGAGTTCTCACGTCCTTACTGAGCAGAGACCGCTGCCCGTGAAACACGAGACGCCGCAGCGACGCCGATCGTTGGAGGGAAGCCTGCAATAAGAGCGAAAGAAAAGCAGACGTTGAGGACAAAGACCAAGTTACGAGCCCCTCGCGATTCAGACACGCTTCTAGATTTACCGCCTATTTCAAGGCGCGCCTTCGGCAATTCCGTCCAATTGATTTTCCCCGAAGCCCGAGACGCGGACGAAACGCCTCTCAAAGGAAGGTACGGCATAACCGCTCTGGCCTATAAACTACCGGTTTCGACGCAGGAAAAGCACAGGGAAAGCACTAGCGTTCCCCCCAAGAAACCACGTCCAAGCGGACCGATGAAGTAGGCCCCAAGTCTGAAAGCGGACCTAAAGGAGCCCGTTTGGCGGTCGCGAGCTGGAATACACCGTTCTCCTTCTCACTAACAACCTCCCGTAGAGACCGGCAGCTGTACAGCGCCTTCTACGCTACACGGAGGAGTCGGATAGCGGGCAGATGCCGCGTCCCGAATGCGCAACTAGAGATTGGAACGCACGGACGTAAACAAACGCCCGTGACGTAGCGGAGGTCTAGCGTATTCACGTTTACCGTGCGTCAGTTCTCCTCTGCGGACAGGCCGTTCCATCTTCTTTACTCGTTAGCTGACAGACGCCCTAGGAGAAAGCAAAGAAAGGAAGAAATTCAAAAGGAAATGAAACAGATCGGAGGGAGCCTCAAAGGCTTTGATCCATCCCCCCAGGCAGCCGAACCACCTTCGCAAAGGCACACCTCAAAAGACACGTCCTTCCGGGATCGCTGCACAGCCCAGCCAGAAAAGAGGAACAGAAACAAACAGAACGAGAAGGCTGCAGAGGGGGACGGAGGGCCGGAAAGGAGCCTGCTGTCCAGCGATGGTATTTTACCGCTCCTTGCGCGTTAGCAGCCCCTTTCAGATGCTTAAGCCCAAATTCTCTCAGCCCTTAACAGCTTCAGTACCCGCGGCACCTAGTTTTTCCACGCTCTCCAGTCTTCCTCGCTCTTTCCCGTCTCGGGCGAAAAGCCTCCCAGACCCCGTCTGTACTTACGCGCTTCCTTAAAACAGGATCGCCGAAATCAACCGAACGGGCTGAGCTGCTCCTCTTCCGCTCGCCGGCCCTCGGAACGTCAGCCTGCAAACGAATCGGACCACCGAGGTCACCGGCAGAGTCTCCTTTCGGAGCTCGCCCCCCCCCCAAGCTTTAACGACGGTTTCCCAAGCGGGGCAAACGCAGGGCCTCCCTTCGGCCCCGGAACGGTTTTTATCGCGGGCTCCCAAGTCGCCGTTACGACACTAAGCGGCAAAGCAAGGCAAAGACAGCTGGGGTCGCAGCTTACCCACCTAGGCACGAAAATTCTTCTTTGAGGCCTCCCTCGCTGCTTTTGCCAGGTAAACACACCAAAACAAAGCTCCCGACAGGCAGCTGAGGCTTCGCATGGACCTCGGGGCCCCGCTAGCAACGGCGACGCCGGAGCCGCCGGGCTACCAGGCGCTATTCCCCCCCCCTCCCCTCCCCTCCCCTCCCCTGCCCTGCCGGCCCGCGAACCGCGGCTTATTACTCACGAGTCCGGGAAGGACGCCGCCGACCTTCCCGCGGCCGAAGGCTCCTCGTCAGGAGCGGGCAGAGAACCTTTCCGCCGGCATTCGGAGTCTCCCGGCCGCTCTCGACACCCGATAACTTGCCGAGAAAGGGCTGAGGGCGGGAGCCTGCAGTTCTTCACGGCAGCACCCAGTCGTTCCCCGATGTGCCGAACGCCTAGCATTAACACAATTTAGAAATACAAAAATACCACCGCTACAGGGCGCAAAGCCAAGCTGAAATTTCGGCAGCCAAAGCAAACCTCTGCGCGCCCGACAGAACGAGCCACGTGCATCGGCGCCTACAGCTCCTCAAGGCTAGCGAGGCCTCGTGGGCGACGTTCCTCTGGCAGGCTGCGCAGCTGAACTCCCCCGTGTCGCCTAAGAGTCCGTGACGTGACGTATTCAAAGCTCAGCAGAAATTAACAATCCAAAGTTGTTTCTAAGCACAAAAGCGGATCTACTACACGAGAAGGAAGGAGTCCTAATTCCGCAAGGCTTTACCTTTTCTTCGAGCTGCCGTCTTCCTGCTGCCCCAAAGACCATTGCCAGGCAATTAACCTGGGGTCGCGCTAAATGAGCCTTCCTGAAAGCCACCTCTTCGTTTTACAATTCGCACGCTTGCCTCTCCCTCTCTCTCTGGCCACCTGACCGCCGTTCCCCGAAGACGGGAATTTGCCGTCTTGGAGCTCTTAAAGCACGACGCTTCACAGATGCAGAGAGTCACGCGCACGGAAACGGATGGACGCAGCGTCCTTTCCGTAACGCGTACGCACCTTCCGTTAGATGTCGCTCATCTGTTATTCCGATCGCTATTACCGGCGAACCTTCCTCACCGGGAGGAACGGGCTTTCCCTTTCGGGGCGACGGAGACGGCTCTCGCTCGGTTCCCTTTAATTTTATTACTTCGGCTCGCTTACGTTTCTCTGTCTCTTCAGCTTCAGCCGTGGCAACGAATCTAAAAATTAAATATCCTATCTTTCCTTTTCTACGTACGCGTGTACGATAACAAAACAAAATACAAACGACCGAAGCAAAACTAAGGCAGCTACGGTTAACAAGAGGCGCAGGGCAGCAACGGGTCGCTTAGTCCTCAGCGCTGCCTCCGGGAGGGAGGCCGAAAGAACGAACGTTCCGCATCAAGAGTTACCTTGGTTACCCGGGCCAGAACGCCTCCTACTGTCGCAGCTTCTGGGGAGATCGAGGGTCCGCTGCTGCATTTTTGCTTCCTCCTTTCAGCCCGCCCCTTCGGGAGTAAGCGCAAAAAACCGCTCGCTCGTCCGGCTTTGCTCTTTGTCAGCATTTGCTATTGTCGGTTCCGCCTCTGTAACAAAGACAGAAAATTGCATTTCGCTTCCAACAAAACACTTCGATTTACACGCGTTCTTTTTCTCTTTCCCGTGGTTTTTTTTTTTTTTTTTTTCTTTCCCCCCTTTCTTTCTTTTTCCTTCTTTCCCTCAAAGGAAAGGTCTTAATACACCGCTTTGCATCGTACGTTACGGGGTAAGCCGTTTGGAAACGCTACAGGGCCGACGCCGCGCCGCAACCCTGCTCCGGGGCCCGCCTGCCCCCCCGCTCCGCTCCGCCGCGCCGCCTCCGCAGGGGCGAGCGCGTGCCCCGGCCCGCGCTGCCAACGAACTGGCGCCCTAAACGCCGCGCACGCAAAACGCAAAGTCACACCCGCGCTCCCGGCGCGGCGCCGGGTCCCAGCCCGCCCCCCCACTCGCCCCGCACCGCCGCCTCCACGCAGCGACGGCCGCAGCGGGCAGGATGCAGCCCGACGCCCCCCGAACCTATGCGTTCGCCTCACCCGGGGGCCCCACATCCTTCACTCCACGCCACCTCCGCACTCACCCGCCGCCGCCGCCGAGCGAAAACGCCCTCCCTGCTCGCCGCCATCTTGCTTCCCCGCCGCCGCGCATGCGCCGCTCGCCAACGGACTGCGGCGGCAGTGACGCTTGAGCACCGCGCACGTGCCGGCTCGGACAGCGCGGGGGGGGGGAGCGAGGGGAGCGGGAGGGGCGGGGGGGAGCGAGGGGAGCGGGAGGGGAGCAGAGGGAGCCCGAGGGGCGGGGGGGAGCGAGGGGAGCCCGAGGGGCGGGGCGGAGTGCGAGGGGAGCGCGAGAGGCGGGGGGGAGCGGGAGGGGAGCAGGGGGGCCCGAGGAGCGGGGGGGAGCACGAGGGGAGCCCGAGAAGCGGGGGGGAGCGCGGGGGCGGGGGGGAGCGCGAGGGGACCAGGGGGAGCGCGAGGGGCGGGGCGGAGCGCGAGGGGAGCAAGGGGAGCCCGAGAGGAGCCTGAGAAGCAGGGGGGAGCCCGAGAAGCGGGGGGGAGCGCGAGGGGAGCAGGGGGAGTGCAAGGGGCGGGGCAGAGCGCGAGGGGAGCAAGGGGAGCCCGAGGAGCGGGGGGGAGCGTGAGAGGAGCCTGAGAAGCAGGGGGGAGCCCGAGAAGCGGGGGGGAGCGCGAGGGGAGCAGGGGGAGCCCGAGGGGCGGGGCGGAGCGCGAGGGAAGCGCGAGAAGCGGGGGGGAGCGCGAGGGGCGGGGCGGAGCGCGAGGGGAGCAGGGGGAGCCCGAGGGGCGGGGCGGAGCGCGAGGGGAGCCCGAGAAGCGGGGGGGAGCGCGAGGGGAGCAGGGGGAGCACGAGGGGAGCAGGGGGAGCCCGAGGAGCGGGGGGGGGAGCGCGAGGGGAGCCCGAGAAGCAGGGGGGAGCGCGGGGGTGGGGGGGAGCGCGAGGGGAGCCCGAGAAGCGGGGGGGAGCGCGAGGGGCGGGTGGAGCGGGGAATCCCGAGGGGCGGGGGGGAGCCGGGGGAGCCCGAGGGGCGGGGGGGAGCACGAAGGGAGGCGAGACCCGCAATGGCATGCTCGCGCCGCGCCGCTGCAGCCGGGCGGCTCACGCGTGCGAACCGCAGCCCGCCGCGGCAGCCCGGGACTCCCAGCGAGCGCCCCGAGGCTGCCCGAGCCCGTGGCCGCTCCAAGAGCACCGGGAAGGGGCGACGAGCACGCTCCATTCGCTTACCCGTTACCGAAACGGCGGAGAGCAGCAGCAAACATGGCGACCGGCACTGAGCATGTGCGCGCCGGCTGTCTGCGCATGCGCGCCCCCCCCACCGGGTGCAGTACCGATTTTTGGACACAGGGTGGCAGCAGTGAGCGCGGCGGAACGCTGTGCGCGTGCGCGCCCCCCCCACCGGGTGCAGTACCGATTTTTGGACACAGGGTGGCAGCAGTGAGCACGGCGGAACCCAGTGCGCACGCGCGCCCCCCTTTATCGTGCCGTACCGCTTTTTTGACGCCCCGAGGGCAGCAGGGCGCGCGGCCGGCCGCCGTGCGCCCGCGCGCCCCCCTTTCCGTGCCGTACCGCTTTTTTGACGCCCCAAGGGCAGCAGGGCGCACGGCCGCCCCCGGCACGCGCACACCGCTGCAGAGCCCCCCCGCCCGTCCGCCCTTTGCAGAGATTTCACCACCCTCGCCTCGGCTCATCTGCCCTTATTTACAGCGCCTGCTGCGAGGCGCAGCGTCGCCGCGTGTCATGCTCGAGCCGCTGCTCCTAGAGGCTTCCGTAACAGCGCTTTCCTTTGAACATCGTTGCAAAATACTCCACAGACAAAAAAGAGTCAGAGGCTGCACTTAAAAAAACAAAACGAAAACAAAAAAACCACCCACCTACTTAACGGGACAATTTGCAAGCGTTCCAAGAAGCAGCCGTTCTTCTTTAGGACTTTCGACCTCTCGCCTTTACTGATCGTTAAACAAAATAAACAGCCCAAAGCAAGCCGCGCTATTTGCTTGACAGACTGCTCGGTTTTTATTATTAAACGGTACGAGATGCTGGCACGCGGCATGTCTTCTTCGGATTCTTGGGCTGACGTTCCTTCGGCCGCACGCACGCGGTCAAAGGCGTCTTTTTCACGTCCCGCCGTCAGGGCCTCCCCAGCAATTCCCGCAGCGACTCCCCCCTCGGGACAAACAGCTCGAGGACACGCACGGTCTTGCTAAAAGAACGGGGGGGGGGGGGAACAAACGCGTGCGCTGAGCGCGGCACTCGCAGACCCGATCTTCGGGTCCAAAAGAAAACTCTCTAAAGCGGACCCGGCGGGCCAAAGAGGTCCCTTCTTTGCGCCACGCTTCTTTCCTCGCACAGACGTCGGCCGCCTCTGCCCGCTCTCACGGTATCCCCTACCGGCAAGGACACGGCGAAACGTTTCGGAAACGACGGCGTTTCCCAGAAGCGTTTCCGCCGCCTTGGGAAAACGGCCGAAGGAGAGGCTCACGCGGGGCGCGTAGCTAGAAAGAACGCTCCGCACAAAGGCCTAAAATGACCAGCCCGGAGCAGGGATCCTGGGCTCTCCGGGAGCGCAGGAGTTCTCACGTCCTTACTGAGCAGAGACCGCTGCCCGTGAAACACGAGACGCCGCAGCGACGCCGATCGTTGGAGGGAAGCCTGCAATAAGAGCGAAAGAAAAGCAGACGTTGAGGACAAAGACCAAGTTACGAGCCCCTCGCGATTCAGACACGCTTCTAGATTTACCGCCTATTTCAAGGCGCGCCTTCGGCAATTCCGTCCAATTGATTTTCCCCGAAGCCCGAGACGCGGACGAAACGCCTCTCAAAGGAAGGTACGGCATAACCGCTCTGGCCTATAAACTACCGGTTTCGACGCAGGAAAAGCACAGGGAAAGCACTAGCGTTCCCCCCAAGAAACCACGTCCAAGCGGACCGATGAAGTAGGCCCCAAGTCTGAAAGCGGACCTAAAGGAGCCCGTTTGGCGGTCGCGAGCTGGAATACACCGTTCTCCTTCTCACTAACAACCTCCCGTAGAGACCGGCAGCTGTACAGCGCCTTCTACGCTACACGGAGGAGTCGGATAGCGGGCAGATGCCGCGTCCCGAATGCGCAACTAGAGATTGGAACGCACGGACGTAAACAAACGCCCGTGACGTAGCGGAGGTCTAGCGTATTCACGTTTACCGTGCGTCAGTTCTCCTCTGCGGACAGGCCGTTCCATCTTCTTTACTCGTTAGCTGACAGACGCCCTAGGAGAAAGCAAAGAAAGGAAGAAATTCAAAAGGAAATGAAACAGATCGGAGGGAGCCTCAAAGGCTTTGATCCATCCCCCCAGGCAGCCGAACCACCTTCGCAAAGGCACACCTCAAAAGACACGTCCTTCCGGGATCGCTGCACAGCCCAGCCAGAAAAGAGGAACAGAAACAAACAGAACGAGAAGGCTGCAGAGGGGGACGGAGGGCCGGAAAGGAGCCTGCTGTCCAGCGATGGTATTTTACCGCTCCTTGCGCGTTAGCAGCCCCTTTCAGATGCTTAAGCCCAAATTCTCTCAGCCCTTAACAGCTTCAGTACCCGCGGCACCTAGTTTTTCCACGCTCTCCAGTCTTCCTCGCTCTTTCCCGTCTCGGGCGAAAAGCCTCCCAGACCCCGTCTGTACTTACGCGCTTCCTTAAAACAGGATCGCCGAAATCAACCGAACGGGCTGAGCTGCTCCTCTTCCGCTCGCCGGCCCTCGGAACGTCAGCCTGCAAACGAATCGGACCACCGAGGTCACCGGCAGAGTCTCCTTTCGGAGCTCGCCCCCCCCCCAAGCTTTAACGACGGTTTCCCAAGCGGGGCAAACGCAGGGCCTCCCTTCGGCCCCGGAACGGTTTTTATCGCGGGCTCCCAAGTCGCCGTTACGACACTAAGCGGCAAAGCAAGGCAAAGACAGCTGGGGTCGCAGCTTACCCACCTAGGCACGAAAATTCTTCTTTGAGGCCTCCCTCGCTGCTTTTGCCAGGTAAACACACCAAAACAAAGCTCCCGACAGGCAGCTGAGGCTTCGCATGGACCTCGGGGCCCCGCTAGCAACGGCGACGCCGGAGCCGCCGGGCTACCAGGCGCTATTCCCCCCCCCTCCCCTCCCCTCCCCTCCCCTGCCCTGCCGGCCCGCGAACCGCGGCTTATTACTCACGAGTCCGGGAAGGACGCCGCCGACCTTCCCGCGGCCGAAGGCTCCTCGTCAGGAGCGGGCAGAGAACCTTTCCGCCGGCATTCGGAGTCTCCCGGCCGCTCTCGACACCCGATAACTTGCCGAGAAAGGGCTGAGGGCGGGAGCCTGCAGTTCTTCACGGCAGCACCCAGTCGTTCCCCGATGTGCCGAACGCCTAGCATTAACACAATTTAGAAATACAAAAATACCACCGCTACAGGGCGCAAAGCCAAGCTGAAATTTCGGCAGCCAAAGCAAACCTCTGCGCGCCCGACAGAACGAGCCACGTGCATCGGCGCCTACAGCTCCTCAAGGCTAGCGAGGCCTCGTGGGCGACGTTCCTCTGGCAGGCTGCGCAGCTGAACTCCCCCGTGTCGCCTAAGAGTCCGTGACGTGACGTATTCAAAGCTCAGCAGAAATTAACAATCCAAAGTTGTTTCTAAGCACAAAAGCGGATCTACTACACGAGAAGGAAGGAGTCCTAATTCCGCAAGGCTTTACCTTTTCTTCGAGCTGCCGTCTTCCTGCTGCCCCAAAGACCATTGCCAGGCAATTAACCTGGGGTCGCGCTAAATGAGCCTTCCTGAAAGCCACCTCTTCGTTTTACAATTCGCACGCTTGCCTCTCCCTCTCTCTCTGGCCACCTGACCGCCGTTCCCCGAAGACGGGAATTTGCCGTCTTGGAGCTCTTAAAGCACGACGCTTCACAGATGCAGAGAGTCACGCGCACGGAAACGGATGGACGCAGCGTCCTTTCCGTAACGCGTACGCACCTTCCGTTAGATGTCGCTCATCTGTTATTCCGATCGCTATTACCGGCGAACCTTCCTCACCGGGAGGAACGGGCTTTCCCTTTCGGGGCGACGGAGACGGCTCTCGCTCGGTTCCCTTTAATTTTATTACTTCGGCTCGCTTACGTTTCTCTGTCTCTTCAGCTTCAGCCGTGGCAACGAATCTAAAAATTAAATATCCTATCTTTCCTTTTCTACGTACGCGTGTACGATAACAAAACACAAACGACCGAAGCAAAACTAAGGCAGCTACGGTTAACAAGAGGCGCAGGGCAGCAACGGGTCGCTTAGTCCTCAGCGCTGCCTCCGGGAGGGAGGCCGAAAGAACGAACGTTCCGCATCAAGAGTTACCTTGGTTACCCGGGCCAGAACGCCTCCTACTGTCGCAGCTTCTGGGGAGATCGAGGGTCCGCTGCTGCATTTTTGCTTCCTCCTTTCAGCCCGCCCCTTCGGGAGTAAGCGCAAAAAACCGCTCGCTCGTCCGGCTTTGCTCTTTGTCAGCATTTGCTATTGTCGGTTCCGCCTCTGTAACAAAGACAGAAAATTGCATTTCGCTTCCAACAAAACACTTCGATTTACACGCGTTCTTTTTCTCTTTCCCGTGGTTTTTTTTTTTTTTTTTTTCTTTCCCCCCTTTCTTTCTTTTTCCTTCTTTCCCTCAAAGGAAAGGTCTTAATACACCGCTTTGCATCGTACGTTACGGGGTAAGCCGTTTGGAAACGCTACAGGGCCGACGCCGCGCCGCAACCCTGCTCCGGGGCCCGCCTGCCCCCCCGCTCCGCTCCGCCGCGCCGCCTCCGCAGGGGCGAGCGCGTGCCCCGGCCCGCGCTGCCAACGAACTGGCGCCCTAAACGCCGCGCACGCAAAACGCAAAGTCACACCCGCGCTCCCGGCGCGGCGCCGGGTCCCAGCCCGCCCCCCCACTCGCCCCGCACCGCCGCCTCCACGCAGCGACGGCCGCAGCGGGCAGGATGCAGCCCGACGCCCCCCGAACCTATGCGTTCGCCTCACCCGGGGGCCCCACATCCTTCACTCCACGCCACCTCCGCACTCACCCGCCGCCGCCGCCGAGCGAAAACGCCCTCCCTGCTCGCCGCCATCTTGCTTCCCCGCCGCCGCGCATGCGCCGCTCGCCAACGGACTGCGGCGGCAGTGACGCTTGAGCACCGCGCACGTGCCGGCTCGGACAGCGCGGGGGGGGGGAGCGAGGGGAGCGGGAGGGGCGGGGGGGAGCGAGGGGAGCGGGAGGGGAGCAGAGGGAGCCCGAGGGGCGGGGGGGAGCGAGGGGAGCCCGAGGGGCGGGGCGGAGTGCGAGGGGAGCGCGAGAGGCGGGGGGGAGCGGGAGGGGAGCAGGGGGGCCCGAGGAGCGGGGGGGAGCACGAGGGGAGCCCGAGAAGCGGGGGGGAGCGCGGGGGCGGGGGGGAGCGCGAGGGGACCAGGGGGAGCGCGAGGGGCGGGGCGGAGCGCGAGGGGAGCAAGGGGAGCCCGAGAGGAGCCTGAGAAGCAGGGGGGAGCCCGAGAAGCGGGGGGGAGCGCGAGGGGAGCAGGGGGAGTGCAAGGGGCGGGGCAGAGCGCGAG
This sequence comes from Apteryx mantelli, assembly GCF_036417845.1. NCBI lineage: Eukaryota > Metazoa > Chordata > Aves > Apterygiformes > Apterygidae > Apteryx > Apteryx mantelli. The sequence goes on from NW_027118469.1 coordinate 344,427, forward strand.
GGGAGCAAGGGGAGCCCGAGGAGCGGGGGGGAGCGTGAGAGGAGCCTGAGAAGCAGGGGGGAGCCCGAGAAGCGGGGGGGAGCGCGAGGGGAGCAGGGGGAGCCCGAGGGGCGGGGCGGAGCGCGAGGGAAGCGCGAGAAGCGGGGGGGAGCGCGAGGGGCGGGGCGGAGCGCGAGGGGAGCAGGGGGAGCCCGAGGGGCGGGGCGGAGCGCGAGGGGAGCCCGAGAAGCGGGGGGGAGCGCGAGGGGAGCAGGGGGAGCACGAGGGGAGCAGGGGGAGCCCGAGGAGCGGGGGGGGGAGCGCGAGGGGAGCCCGAGAAGCAGGGGGGAGCGCGGGGGTGGGGGGGAGCGCGAGGGGAGCCCGAGAAGCGGGGGGGAGCGCGAGGGGCGGGTGGAGCGGGGAATCCCGAGGGGCGGGGGGGAGCCGGGGGAGCCCGAGGGGCGGGGGGGAGCACGAAGGGAGGCGAGACCCGCAATGGCATGCTCGCGCCGCGCCGCTGCAGCCGGGCGGCTCACGCGTGCGAACCGCAGCCCGCCGCGGCAGCCCGGGACTCCCAGCGAGCGCCCCGAGGCTGCCCGAGCCCGTGGCCGCTCCAAGAGCACCGGGAAGGGGCGACGAGCACGCTCCATTCGCTTACCCGTTACCGAAACGGCGGAGAGCAGCAGCAAACATGGCGACCGGCACTGAGCATGTGCGCGCCGGCTGTCTGCGCATGCGCGCCCCCCCCACCGGGTGCAGTACCGATTTTTGGACACAGGGTGGCAGCAGTGAGCGCGGCGGAACGCTGTGCGCGTGCGCGCCCCCCCCACCGGGTGCAGTACCGATTTTTGGACACAGGGTGGCAGCAGTGAGCACGGCGGAACCCAGTGCGCACGCGCGCCCCCCTTTATCGTGCCGTACCGCTTTTTTGACGCCCCGAGGGCAGCAGGGCGCGCGGCCGGCCGCCGTGCGCCCGCGCGCCCCCCTTTCCGTGCCGTACCGCTTTTTTGACGCCCCAAGGGCAGCAGGGCGCACGGCCGCCCCCGGCACGCGCACACCGCTGCAGAGCCCCCCCGCCCGTCCGCCCTTTGCAGAGATTTCACCACCCTCGCCTCGGCTCATCTGCCCTTATTTACAGCGCCTGCTGCGAGGCGCAGCGTCGCCGCGTGTCATGCTCGAGCCGCTGCTCCTAGAGGCTTCCGTAACAGCGCTTTCCTTTGAACATCGTTGCAAAATACTCCACAGACAAAAAAGAGTCAGAGGCTGCACTTAAAAAAACAAAACGAAAACAAAAAAACCACCCACCTACTTAACGGGACAATTTGCAAGCGTTCCAAGAAGCAGCCGTTCTTCTTTAGGACTTTCGACCTCTCGCCTTTACTGATCGTTAAACAAAATAAACAGCCCAAAGCAAGCCGCGCTATTTGCTTGACAGACTGCTCGGTTTTTATTATTAAACGGTACGAGATGCTGGCACGCGGCATGTCTTCTTCGGATTCTTGGGCTGACGTTCCTTCGGCCGCACGCACGCGGTCAAAGGCGTCTTTTTCACGTCCCGCCGTCAGGGCCTCCCCAGCAATTCCCGCAGCGACTCCCCCCTCGGGACAAACAGCTCGAGGACACGCACGGTCTTGCTAAAAGAACGGGGGGGGGGGGGAACAAACGCGTGCGCTGAGCGCGGCACTCGCAGACCCGATCTTCGGGTCCAAAAGAAAACTCTCTAAAGCGGACCCGGCGGGCCAAAGAGGTCCCTTCTTTGCGCCACGCTTCTTTCCTCGCACAGACGTCGGCCGCCTCTGCCCGCTCTCACGGTATCCCCTACCGGCAAGGACACGGCGAAACGTTTCGGAAACGACGGCGTTTCCCAGAAGCGTTTCCGCCGCCTTGGGAAAACGGCCGAAGGAGAGGCTCACGCGGGGCGCGTAGCTAGAAAGAACGCTCCGCACAAAGGCCTAAAATGACCAGCCCGGAGCAGGGATCCTGGGCTCTCCGGGAGCGCAGGAGTTCTCACGTCCTTACTGAGCAGAGACCGCTGCCCGTGAAACACGAGACGCCGCAGCGACGCCGATCGTTGGAGGGAAGCCTGCAATAAGAGCGAAAGAAAAGCAGACGTTGAGGACAAAGACCAAGTTACGAGCCCCTCGCGATTCAGACACGCTTCTAGATTTACCGCCTATTTCAAGGCGCGCCTTCGGCAATTCCGTCCAATTGATTTTCCCCGAAGCCCGAGACGCGGACGAAACGCCTCTCAAAGGAAGGTACGGCATAACCGCTCTGGCCTATAAACTACCGGTTTCGACGCAGGAAAAGCACAGGGAAAGCACTAGCGTTCCCCCCAAGAAACCACGTCCAAGCGGACCGATGAAGTAGGCCCCAAGTCTGAAAGCGGACCTAAAGGAGCCCGTTTGGCGGTCGCGAGCTGGAATACACCGTTCTCCTTCTCACTAACAACCTCCCGTAGAGACCGGCAGCTGTACAGCGCCTTCTACGCTACACGGAGGAGTCGGATAGCGGGCAGATGCCGCGTCCCGAATGCGCAACTAGAGATTGGAACGCACGGACGTAAACAAACGCCCGTGACGTAGCGGAGGTCTAGCGTATTCACGTTTACCGTGCGTCAGTTCTCCTCTGCGGACAGGCCGTTCCATCTTCTTTACTCGTTAGCTGACAGACGCCCTAGGAGAAAGCAAAGAAAGGAAGAAATTCAAAAGGAAATGAAACAGATCGGAGGGAGCCTCAAAGGCTTTGATCCATCCCCCCAGGCAGCCGAACCACCTTCGCAAAGGCACACCTCAAAAGACACGTCCTTCCGGGATCGCTGCACAGCCCAGCCAGAAAAGAGGAACAGAAACAAACAGAACGAGAAGGCTGCAGAGGGGGACGGAGGGCCGGAAAGGAGCCTGCTGTCCAGCGATGGTATTTTACCGCTCCTTGCGCGTTAGCAGCCCCTTTCAGATGCTTAAGCCCAAATTCTCTCAGCCCTTAACAGCTTCAGTACCCGCGGCACCTAGTTTTTCCACGCTCTCCAGTCTTCCTCGCTCTTTCCCGTCTCGGGCGAAAAGCCTCCCAGACCCCGTCTGTACTTACGCGCTTCCTTAAAACAGGATCGCCGAAATCAACCGAACGGGCTGAGCTGCTCCTCTTCCGCTCGCCGGCCCTCGGAACGTCAGCCTGCAAACGAATCGGACCACCGAGGTCACCGGCAGAGTCTCCTTTCGGAGCTCGCCCCCCCCCCAAGCTTTAACGACGGTTTCCCAAGCGGGGCAAACGCAGGGCCTCCCTTCGGCCCCGGAACGGTTTTTATCGCGGGCTCCCAAGTCGCCGTTACGACACTAAGCGGCAAAGCAAGGCAAAGACAGCTGGGGTCGCAGCTTACCCACCTAGGCACGAAAATTCTTCTTTGAGGCCTCCCTCGCTGCTTTTGCCAGGTAAACACACCAAAACAAAGCTCCCGACAGGCAGCTGAGGCTTCGCATGGACCTCGGGGCCCCGCTAGCAACGGCGACGCCGGAGCCGCCGGGCTACCAGGCGCTATTCCCCCCCCCTCCCCTCCCCTCCCCTGCCCTGCCGGCCCGCGAACCGCGGCTTATTACTCACGAGTCCGGGAAGGACGCCGCCGACCTTCCCGCGGCCGAAGGCTCCTCGTCAGGAGCGGGCAGAGAACCTTTCCGCCGGCATTCGGAGTCTCCCGGCCGCTCTCGACACCCGATAACTTGCCGAGAAAGGGCTGAGGGCGGGAGCCTGCAGTTCTTCACGGCAGCACACAGTCGTTCCCCGATGTGCCGAACGCCTAGCATTAACACAATTTAGAAATACAAAAATACCACCGCTACAGGGCGCAAAGCCAAGCTGAAATTTCGGCAGCCAAAGCAAACCTCTGCGCGCCCGACAGAACGAGCCACGTGCATCGGCGCCTACAGCTCCTCAAGGCTAGCGAGGCCTCGTGGGCGACGTTCCTCTGGCAGGCTGCGCAGCTGAACTCCCCCGTGTCGCCTAAGAGTCCGTGACGTGACGTATTCAAAGCTCAGCAGAAATTAACAATCCAAAGTTGTTTCTAAGCACAAAAGCGGATCTACTACACGAGAAGGAAGGAGTCCTAATTCCGCAAGGCTTTACCTTTTCTTCGAGCTGCCGTCTTCCTGCTGCCCCAAAGACCATTGCCAGGCAATTAACCTGGGGTCGCGCTAAATGAGCCTTCCTGAAAGCCACCTCTTCGTTTTACAATTCGCACGCTTGCCTCTCCCTCTCTCTCTGGCCACCTGACCGCCGTTCCCCGAAGACGGGAATTTGCCGTCTTGGAGCTCTTAAAGCACGACGCTTCACAGATGCAGAGAGTCACGCGCACGGAAACGGATGGACGCAGCGTCCTTTCCGTAACGCGTACGCACCTTCCGTTAGATGTCGCTCATCTGTTATTCCGATCGCTATTACCGGCGAACCTTCCTCACCGGGAGGAACGGGCTTTCCCTTTCGGGGCGACGGAGACGGCTCTCGCTCGGTTCCCTTTAATTTTATTACTTCGGCTCGCTTACGTTTCTCTGTCTCTTCAGCTTCAGCCGTGGCAACGAATCTAAAAATTAAATATCCTATCTTTCCTTTTCTACGTACGCGTGTACGATAACAAAACAAAATACAAACGACCGAAGCAAAACTAAGGCAGCTACGGTTAACAAGAGGCGCAGGGCAGCAACGGGTCGCTTAGTCCTCAGCGCTGCCTCCGGGAGGGAGGCCGAAAGAACGAACGTTCCGCATCAAGAGTTACCTTGGTTACCCGGGCCAGAACGCCTCCTACTGTCGCAGCTTCTGGGGAGATCGAGGGTCCGCTGCTGCATTTTTGCTTCCTCCTTTCAGCCCGCCCCTTCGGGAGTAAGCGCAAAAAACCGCTCGCTCGTCCGGCTTTGCTCTTTGTCAGCATTTGCTATTGTCGGTTCCGCCTCTGTAACAAAGACAGAAAATTGCATTTCGCTTCCAACAAAACACTTCGATTTACACGCGTTCTTTTTCTCTTTCCCGTGGTTTTTTTTTTTTTTTTTTTCTTTCCCCCCTTTCTTTCTTTTTCCTTCTTTCCCTCAAAGGAAAGGTCTTAATACACCGCTTTGCATCGTACGTTACGGGGTAAGCCGTTTGGAAACACTACAGGGCCGACGCCGCGCCGCAACCCTGCTCCGGGGCCCGCCTGCCCCCCCGCTCCGCTCCGCCGCGCCGCCTCCGCAGGGGCGAGCGCGTGCCCCGGCCCGCGCTGCCAACGAACTGGCGCCCTAAACGCCGCGCACGCAAAACGCAAAGTCACACCCGCGCTCCCGGCGCGGCGCCGGGTCCCAGCCCGCCCCCCCACTCGCCCCGCACCGCCGCCTCCACGCAGCGACGGCCGCAGCGGGCAGGATGCAGCCCGACGCCCCCCGAACCTATGCGTTCGCCTCACCCGGGGGCCCCACATCCTTCACTCCACGCCACCTCCGCACTCACCCGCCGCCGCCGCCGAGCGAAAACGCCCTCCCTGCTCGCCGCCATCTTGCTTCCCCGCCGCCGCGCATGCGCCGCTCGCCAACGGACTGCGGCGGCAGTGACGCTTGAGCACCGCGCACGTGCCGGCTCGGACAGCGCGGGGGGGGGGAGCGAGGGGAGCGGGAGGGGCGGGGGGGAGCGAGGGGAGCAGGAGGGGAGCAGAGGGAGCCCGAGGGGCGGGGGGGAGCGAGGGGAGCCCGAGGGGCGGGGCGGAGTGCGAGGGGAGCGCGAGAGGCGGGGGGGAGCGGGAGGGGAGCAGGGGGGCCCGAGGAGCGGGGGGGAGCACGAGGGGAGCCCGAGAAGCGGGGGGGAGCGCGGGGGCGGGGGGGAGCGCGAGGGGACCAGGGGGAGCGCGAGGGGCGGGGCGGAGCGCGAGGGGAGCAAGGGGAGCCCGAGAGGAGCCTGAGAAGCAGGGGGGAGCCCGAGAAGCGGGGGGGAGCGCGAGGGGAGCAGGGGGAGTGCAAGGGGCGGGGCAGAGCGCGAGGGGAGCAGGGGGAGCCCGAGGGGCGGGGCGGAGCACGAAGGGAGGCGAGACCCGCAATGGCATGCTCGCGCCGCGGCGCTGCAGCCGGGCGGCTCACGCGTGCGAACCGCAGCCCGCCGCGGCAGCCCGGGACTCCCAGCGAGCGCCCCGAGGCTGCCCGAGCCCGTGGCCGCTCCAAGAGCACCGGGAAGGGGCGACGAGCACGCTCCATTCGCTTACCCGTTACCGAAACGGCGGAGAGCAGCAGCAAACATGGCGACCGGCACTGAGCATGTGCGCGCCGGCTGTCTGCGCATGCGCGCCCCCCCCACAGGGTGCAGTACCGCTTTTTGGACACAGGGTGGCAGCAGTGAGCGCGGCGGAACGCTCTGCGCGTGCGCGCCCCCCCCACAGGGTGCAGTACGGATTTTTGGACACAGGGTGGCAGCAGTGAGCGCGGCGGAACCCAGTGCGCACGCGAGCCCCCCCCACAGGGTGCAGTACCGATTTTTGGACACAGGGTGGCAGCAGTGAGCACGGCGGAACCCAGTGCGCACGCGCGCCCCCCTTTATCGTGCCGTACCGCTTTTTTGACGCCCCGAGGGCAGCAGGGCGCGCGGCCGGCCGCCGTGCGCCCGCGCGCCCCCCTTTCCGTGCCGTACCGCTTTTTTGACGCCCCAAGGGCAGCAGGGCGCGCGGCCGCCCCCGGCACGCACACACCGCTGCAGAGCCCCCCCGCCCGTCCGCCCTTTGCAGAGATTTCACCACCCTCGCCTCGGCTCATCTGCCCTTATTTACAGCGCCTGCTGCGAGGCGCAGCGTCGCCGCGTGTCGTGCTCGAGCCGCTGCTCCTAGAGGCTTCCGTAACAGCGCTTTCCTTTGAACATCGTTGCAAAATACTCCACAGACAAAAAAGAGTCAGAGGCTGCACTTAAAAAAACAAAACAAAAACAAAAAAACCACCCACCTACTTAACGGGACAATTTGCAAGCGTTCCAAGAAGCAGCCGTTCTTCTTTAGGACTTTCGACCTCTCGCCTTTACTGATCGTTAAACAAAATAAACAGCCCAAAGCAAGCCGCGCTATTTGCTTGACAGACTGCTCGGTTTTTATTATTAAACGGTACGAGATGCTGGCACGCGGCATGTCTTCTTCGGATTCTTGGGCTGACGTTCCTTCGGCCGCACGCACGCGGTCAAAGGCGTCTTTTTCACGTCCCGCCGTCAGGGCCTCCCCAGCAATTCCCGCAGCGACTCCCCCCTCGGGACAAACAGCTCGAGGACACGCACGGTCTTGCTAAAAGAACGGGGGGGGGGGGGGAACAAACGCGTGCGCTGAGCGCGGCACTCGCAGACCCGATCTTCGGGTCCAAAAGAAAACTCTCTAAAGCGGACCCGGCGGGCCAAAGAGGTCCCTTCTTTGCGCCACGCTTCTTTCCTCGCACAGACGTCGGCCGCCTCTGCCCGCTCTCACGGTATCCCCTACCGGCAAGGACACGGCGAAACGTTTCGGAAACGACGGCGTTTCCCAGAAGCGTTTCCGCCGCCTTGGGAAAACGGCCGAAGGAGAGGCTCACGCGGGGCGCGTAGCTAGAAAGAACGCTCCGCACAAAGGCCTAAAATGACCAGCCCGGAGCAGGGATCCTGGGCTCTCCGGGAGCGCAGGAGTTCTCACGTCCTTACTGAGCAGAGACCGCTGCCCGTGAAACACGAGACGCCGCAGCGACGCCGATCGTTGGAGGGAAGCCTGCAATAAGAGCGAAAGAAAAGCAGACGTTGAGGACAAAGACCAAGTTACGAGCCCCTCGCGATTCAGACACGCTTCTAGATTTACCGCCTATTTCAAGGCGCGCCTTCGGCAATTCCGTCCAATTGATTTTCCCCGAAGCCCGAGACGCGGACGAAACGCCTCTCAAAGGAAGGTACGGCATAACCGCTCTGGCCTATAAACTACCGGTTTCGACGCAGGAAAAGCACAGGGAAAGCACTAGCGTTCCCCCCAAGAAACCACGTCCAAGCGGACCGATGAAGTAGGCCCCAAGTCTGAAAGCGGACCTAAAGGAGCCCGTTTGGCGGTCGCGAGCTGGAATACACCGTTCTCCTTCTCACTAACAACCTCCCGTAGAGACCGGCAGCTGTACAGCGCCTTCTACGCTACACGGAGGAGTCGGATAGCGGGCAGATGCCGCGTCCCGAATGCGCAACTAGAGATTGGAACGCACGGACGTAAACAAACGCCCGTGACGTAGCGGAGGTCTAGCGTATTCACGTTTACCGTGCGTCAGTTCTCCTCTGCGGACAGGCCGTTCCATCTTCTTTACTCGTTAGCTGACAGACGCCCTAGGAGAAAGCAAAGAAAGGAAGAAATTCAAAAGGAAATGAAACAGATCGGAGGGAGCCTCAAAGGCTTTGATCCATCCCCCCAGGCAGCCGAACCACCTTCGCAAAGGCACACCTCAAAAGACACGTCCTTCCGGGATCGCTGCACAGCCCAGCCAGAAAAGAGGAACAGAAACAAACAGAACGAGAAGGCTGCAGAGGGGGACGGAGGGCCGGAAAGGAGCCTGCTGTCCAGCGATGGTATTTTACCGCTCCTTGCGCGTTAGCAGCCCCTTTCAGATGCTTAAGCCCAAATTCTCTCAGCCCTTAACAGCTTCAGTACCCGCGGCACCTAGTTTTTCCACGCTCTCCAGTCTTCCTCGCTCTTTCCCGTCTCGGGCGAAAAGCCTCCCAGACCCCGTCTGTACTTACGCGCTTCCTTAAAACAGGATCGCCGAAATCAACCGAACGGGCTGAGCTGCTCCTCTTCCGCTCGCCGGCCCTCGGAACGTCAGCCTGCAAACGAATCGGACCACCGAGGTCACCGGCAGAGTCTCCTTTCGGAGCTCGCCCCCCCCCCAAGCTTTAACGACGGTTTCCCAAGCGGGGCAAACGCAGGGCCTCCCTTCGGCCCCGGAACGGTTTTTATCGCGGGCTCCCAAGTCGCCGTTACGACACTAAGCGGCAAAGCAAGGCAAAGACAGCTGGGGTCGCAGCTTACCCACCTAGGCACGAAAATTCTTCTTTGAGGCCTCCCTCGCTGCTTTTGCCAGGTAAACACACCAAAACAAAGCTCCCGACAGGCAGCTGAGGCTTCGCATGGACCTCGGGGCCCCGCTAGCAACGGCGACGCCGGAGCCGCCGGGCTACCAGGCGCTATTCCCCCCCCCTCCCCTCCCCTCCCCTCCCCTGCCCTGCCGGCCCGCGAACCGCGGCTTATTACTCACGAGTCCGGGAAGGACGCCGCCGACCTTCCCGCGGCCGAAGGCTCCTCGTCAGGAGCGGGCAGAGAACCTTTCCGCCGGCATTCGGAGTCTCCCGGCCGCTCTCGACACCCGATAACTTGCCGAGAAAGGGCTGAGGGCGGGAGCCTGCAGTTCTTCACGGCAGCACCCAGTCGTTCCCCGATGTGCCGAACGCCTAGCATTAACACAATTTAGAAATACAAAAATACCACCGCTACAGGGCGCAAAGCCAAGCTGAAATTTCGGCAGCCAAAGCAAACCTCTGCGCGCCCGACAGAACGAGCCACGTGCATCGGCGCCTACAGCTCCTCAAGGCTAGCGAGGCCTCGTGGGCGACGTTCCTCTGGCAGGCTGCGCAGCTGAACTCCCCCGTGTCGCCTAAGAGTCCGTGACGTGACGTATTCAAAGCTCAGCAGAAATTAACAATCCAAAGTTGTTTCTAAGCACAAAAGCGGATCTACTACACGAGAAGGAAGGAGTCCTAATTCCGCAAGGCTTTACCTTTTCTTCGAGCTGCCGTCTTCCTGCTGCCCCAAAGACCATTGCCAGGCAATTAACCTGGGGTCGCGCTAAATGAGCCTTCCTGAAAGCCACCTCTTCGTTTTACAATTCGCACGCTTGCCTCTCCCTCTCTCTCTGGCCACCTGACCGCCGTTCCCCGAAGACGGGAATTTGCCGTCTTGGAGCTCTTAAAGCACGACGCTTCACAGATGCAGAGAGTCACGCGCACGGAAACGGATGGACGCAGCGTCCTTTCCGTAACGCGTACGCACCTTCCGTTAGATGTCGCTCATCTGTTATTCCGATCGCTATTACCGGCGAACCTTCCTCACCGGGAGGAACGGGCTTTCCCTTTCGGGGCGACGGAGACGGCTCTCGCTCGGTTCCCTTTAATTTTATTACTTCGGCTCGCTTACGTTTCTCTGTCTCTTCAGCTTCAGCCGTGGCAACGAATCTAAAAATTAAATATCCTATCTTTCCTTTTCTACGTACGCGTGTACGATAACAAAACAAAATACAAACGACCGAAGCAAAACTAAGGCAGCTACGGTTAACAAGAGGCGCAGGGCAGCAACGGGTCGCTTAGTCCTCAGCGCTGCCTCCGGGAGGGAGGCCGAAAGAACGAACGTTCCGCATCAAGAGTTACCTTGGTTACCCGGGCCAGAACGCCTCCTACTGTCGCAGCTTCTGGGGAGATCGAGGGTCCGCTGCTGCATTTTTGCTTCCTCCTTTCAGCCCGCCCCTTCGGGAGTAAGCGCAAAAAACCGCTCGCTCGTCCGGCTTTGCTCTTTGTCAGCATTTGCTATTGTCGGTTCCGCCTCTGTAACAAAGACAGAAAATTGCATTTCGCTTCCAACAAAACACTTCGATTTACACGCGTTCTTTTTCTCTTTCCCGTGGTTTTTTTTTTTTTTTTTTTCTTTCCCCCCTTTCTTTCTTTTTCCTTCTTTCCCTCAAAGGAAAGGTCTTAATACACCGCTTTGCATCGTACGTTACGGGGTAAGCCGTTTGGAAACGCTACAGGGCCGACGCCGCGCCGCAACCCTGCTCCGGGGCCCGCCTGCCCCCCCGCTCCGCTCCGCCGCGCCGCCTCCGCAGGGGCGAGCGCGTGCCCCGGCCCGCGCTGCCAACGAACTGGCGCCCTAAACGCCGCGCACGCAAAACGCAAAGTCACACCCGCGCTCCCGGCGCGGCGCCGGGTCCCAGCCCGCCCCCCCACTCGCCCCGCACCGCCGCCTCCACGCAGCGACGGCCGCAGCGGGCAGGATGCAGCCCGACGCCCCCCGAACCTATGCGTTCGCCTCACCCGGGGGCCCCACATCCTTCACTCCACGCCACCTCCGCACTCACCCGCCGCCGCCGCCGAGCGAAAACGCCCTCCCTGCTCGCCGCCATCTTGCTTCCCCGCCGCCGCGCATGCGCCGCTCGCCAACGGACTGCGGCGGCAGTGACGCTTGAGCACCGCGCACGTGCCGGCTCGGACAGCGCGGGGGGGGGGAGCGAGGGGAGCGGGAGGGGCGGGGGGGAGCGAGGGGAGCGGGAGGGGAGCAGAGGGAGCCCGAGGGGCGGGGGGGAGCGAGGGGAGCCCGAGGGGCGGGGCGGAGTGCGAGGGGAGCGCGAGAGGCGGGGGGGAGCGGGAGGGGAGCAGGGGGGCCCGAGGAGCGGGGGGGAGCACGAGGGGAGCCCGAGAAGCGGGGGGGAGCGCGGGGGCGGGGGGGAGCGCGAGGGGACCAGGGGGAGCGCGAGGGGCGGGGCGGAGCGCGAGGGGAGCAAGGGGAGCCCGAGAGGAGCCTGAGAAGCAGGGGGGAGCCCGAGAAGCGGGGGGGAGCGCGAGGGGAGCAGGGGGAGTGCAAGGGGCGGGGCAGAGCGCGAGGGGAGCAAGGGGAGCCCGAGGAGCGGGGGGGAGCGTGAGAGGAGCCTGAGAAGCAGGGGGGAGCCCGAGAAGCGGGGGGGAGCGCGAGGGGAGCAGGGGGAGCCCGAGGGGCGGGGCGGAGCGCGAGGGAAGCGCGAGAAGCGGGGGGGAGCGCGAGGGGCGGGGCGGAGCGCGAGGGGAGCAGGGGGAGCCCGAGGGGCGGGGCGGAGCGCGAGGGGAGCCCGAGAAGCGGGGGGGAGCGCGAGGGGAGCAGGGGGAGCACGAGGGGAGCAGGGGGAGCCCGAGGAGCGGGGGGGGGAGCGCGAGGGGAGCCCGAGAAGCAGGGGGGAGCGCGGGGGTGGGGGGGAGCGCGAGGGGAGCCCGAGAAGCGGGGGGGAGCGCGAGGGGCGGGTGGAGCGGGGAATCCCGAGGGGCGGGGGGGAGCCGGGGGAGCCCGAGGGGCGGGGGGGAGCACGAAGGGAGGCGAGACCCGCAATGGCATGCTCGCGCCGCGCCGCTGCAGCCGGGCGGCTCACGCGTGCGAACCGCAGCCCGCCGCGGCAGCCCGGGACTCCCAGCGAGCGCCCCGAGGCTGCCCGAGCCCGTGGCCGCTCCAAGAGCACCGGGAAGGGGCGACGAGCACGCTCCATTCGCTTACCCGTTACCGAAACGGCGGAGAGCAGCAGCAAACATGGCGACCGGCACTGAGCATGTGCGCGCCGGCTGTCTGCGCATGCGCGCCCCCCCCACCGGGTGCAGTACCGATTTTTGGACACAGGGTGGCAGCAGTGAGCGCGGCGGAACGCTGTGCGCGTGCGCGCCCCCCCCACCGGGTGCAGTACCGATTTTTGGACACAGGGTGGCAGCAGTGAGCACGGCGGAACCCAGTGCGCACGCGCGCCCCCCTTTATCGTGCCGTACCGCTTTTTTGACGCCCCGAGGGCAGCAGGGCGCGCGGCCGGCCGCCGTGCGCCCGCGCGCCCCCCTTTCCGTGCCGTACCGCTTTTTTGACGCCCCAAGGGCAGCAGGGCGCACGGCCGCCCCCGGCACGCGCACACCGCTGCAGAGCCCCCCCGCCCGTCCGCCCTTTGCAGAGATTTCACCACCCTCGCCTCGGCTCATCTGCCCTTATTTACAGCGCCTGCTGCGAGGCGCAGCGTCGCCGCGTGTCATGCTCGAGCCGCTGCTCCTAGAGGCTTCCGTAACAGCGCTTTCCTTTGAACATCGTTGCAAAATACTCCACAGACAAAAAAGAGTCAGAGGCTGCACTTAAAAAAACAAAACGAAAACAAAAAAACCACCCACCTACTTAACGGGACAATTTGCAAGCGTTCCAAGAAGCAGCCGTTCTTCTTTAGGACTTTCGACCTCTCGCCTTTACTGATCGTTAAACAAAATAAACAGCCCAAAGCAAGCCGCGCTATTTGCTTGACAGACTGCTCGGTTTTTATTATTAAACGGTACGAGATGCTGGCACGCGGCATGTCTTCTTCGGATTCTTGGGCTGACGTTCCTTCGGCCGCACGCACGCGGTCAAAGGCGTCTTTTTCACGTCCCGCCGTCAGGGCCTCCCCAGCAATTCCCGCAGCGACTCCCCCCTCGGGACAAACAGCTCGAGGACACGCACGGTCTTGCTAAAAGAACGGGGGGGGGGGGGAACAAACGCGTGCGCTGAGCGCGGCACTCGCAGACCCGATCTTCGGGTCCAAAAGAAAACTCTCTAAAGCGGACCCGGCGGGCCAAAGAGGTCCCTTCTTTGCGCCACGCTTCTTTCCTCGCACAGACGTCGGCCGCCTCTGCCCGCTCTCACGGTATCCCCTACCGGCAAGGACACGGCGAAACGTTTCGGAAACGACGGCGTTTCCCAGAAGCGTTTCCGCCGCCTTGGGAAAACGGCCGAAGGAGAGGCTCACGCGGGGCGCGTAGCTAGAAAGAACGCTCCGCACAAAGGCCTAAAATGACCAGCCCGGAGCAGGGATCCTGGGCTCTCCGGGAGCGCAGGAGTTCTCACGTCCTTACTGAGCAGAGACCGCTGCCCGTGAAACACGAGACGCCGCAGCGACGCCGATCGTTGGAGGGAAGCCTGCAATAAGAGCGAAAGAAAAGCAGACGTTGAGGACAAAGACCAAGTTACGAGCCCCTCGCGATTCAGACACGCTTCTAGATTTACCGCCTATTTCAAGGCGCGCCTTCGGCAATTCCGTCCAATTGATTTTCCCCGAAGCCCGAGACGCGGACGAAACGCCTCTCAAAGGAAGGTACGGCATAACCGCTCTGGCCTATAAACTACCGGTTTCGACGCAGGAAAAGCACAGGGAAAGCACTAGCGTTCCCCCCAAGAAACCACGTCCAAGCGGACCGATGAAGTAGGCCCCAAGTCTGAAAGCGGACCTAAAGGAGCCCGTTTGGCGGTCGCGAGCTGGAATACACCGTTCTCCTTCTCACTAACAACCTCCCGTAGAGACCGGCAGCTGTACAGCGCCTTCTACGCTACACGGAGGAGTCGGATAGCGGGCAGATGCCGCGTCCCGAATGCGCAACTAGAGATTGGAACGCACGGACGTAAACAAACGCCCGTGACGTAGCGGAGGTCTAGCGTATTCACGTTTACCGTGCGTCAGTTCTCCTCTGCGGACAGGCCGTTCCATCTTCTTTACTCGTTAGCTGACAGACGCCCTAGGAGAAAGCAAAGAAAGGAAGAAATTCAAAAGGAAATGAAACAGATCGGAGGGAGCCTCAAAGGCTTTGATCCATCCCCCCAGGCAGCCGAACCACCTTCGCAAAGGCACACCTCAAAAGACACGTCCTTCCGGGATCGCTGCACAGCCCAGCCAGAAAAGAGGAACAGAAACAAACAGAACGAGAAGGCTGCAGAGGGGGACGGAGGGCCGGAAAGGAGCCTGCTGTCCAGCGATGGTATTTTACCGCTCCTTGCGCGTTAGCAGCCCCTTTCAGATGCTTAAGCCCAAATTCTCTCAGCCCTTAACAGCTTCAGTACCCGCGGCACCTAGTTTTTCCACGCTCTCCAGTCTTCCTCGCTCTTTCCCGTCTCGGGCGAAAAGCCTCCCAGACCCCGTCTGTACTTACGCGCTTCCTTAAAACAGGATCGCCGAAATCAACCGAACGGGCTGAGCTGCTCCTCTTCCGCTCGCCGGCCCTCGGAACGTCAGCCTGCAAACGAATCGGACCACCGAGGTCACCGGCAGAGTCTCCTTTCGGAGCTCGCCCCCCCCCCAAGCTTTAACGACGGTTTCCCAAGCGGGGCAAACGCAGGGCCTCCCTTCGGCCCCGGAACGGTTTTTATCGCGGGCTCCCAAGTCGCCGTTACGACACTAAGCGGCAAAGCAAGGCAAAGACAGCTGGGGTCGCAGCTTACCCACCTAGGCACGAAAATTCTTCTTTGAGGCCTCCCTCGCTGCTTTTGCCAGGTAAACACACCAAAACAAAGCTCCCGACAGGCAGCTGAGGCTTCGCATGGACCTCGGGGCCCCGCTAGCAACGGCGACGCCGGAGCCGCCGGGCTACCAGGCGCTATTCCCCCCCCCTCCCCTCCCCTCCCCTCCCCTGCCCTGCCGGCCCGCGAACCGCGGCTTATTACTCACGAGTCCGGGAAGGACGCCGCCGACCTTCCCGCGGCCGAAGGCTCCTCGTCAGGAGCGGGCAGAGAACCTTTCCGCCGGCATTCGGAGTCTCCCGGCCGCTCTCGACACCCGATAACTTGCCGAGAAAGGGCTGAGGGCGGGAGCCTGCAGTTCTTCACGGCAGCACCCAGTCGTTCCCCGATGTGCCGAACGCCTAGCATTAACACAATTTAGAAATACAAAAATACCACCGCTACAGGGCGCAAAGCCAAGCTGAAATTTCGGCAGCCAAAGCAAACCTCTGCGCGCCCGACAGAACGAGCCACGTGCATCGGCGCCTACAGCTCCTCAAGGCTAGCGAGGCCTCGTGGGCGACGTTCCTCTGGCAGGCTGCGCAGCTGAACTCCCCCGTGTCGCCTAAGAGTCCGTGACGTGACGTATTCAAAGCTCAGCAGAAATTAACAATCCAAAGTTGTTTCTAAGCACAAAAGCGGATCTACTACACGAGAAGGAAGGAGTCCTAATTCCGCAAGGCTTTACCTTTTCTTCGAGCTGCCGTCTTCCTGCTGCCCCAAAGACCATTGCCAGGCAATTAACCTGGGGTCGCGCTAAATGAGCCTTCCTGAAAGCCACCTCTTCGTTTTACAATTCGCACGCTTGCCTCTCCCTCTCTCTCTGGCCACCTGACCGCCGTTCCCCGAAGACGGGAATTTGCCGTCTTGGAGCTCTTAAAGCACGACGCTTCACAGATGCAGAGAGTCACGCGCACGGAAACGGATGGACGCAGCGTCCTTTCCGTAACGCGTACGCACCTTCCGTTAGATGTCGCTCATCTGTTATTCCGATCGCTATTACCGGCGAACCTTCCTCACCGGGAGGAACGGGCTTTCCCTTTCGGGGCGACGGAGACGGCTCTCGCTCGGTTCCCTTTAATTTTATTACTTCGGCTCGCTTACGTTTCTCTGTCTCTTCAGCTTCAGCCGTGGCAACGAATCTAAAAATTAAATATCCTATCTTTCCTTTTCTACGTACGCGTGTACGATAACAAAACACAAACGACCGAAGCAAAACTAAGGCAGCTACGGTTAACAAGAGGCGCAGGGCAGCAACGGGTCGCTTAGTCCTCAGCGCTGCCTCCGGGAGGGAGGCCGAAAGAACGAACGTTCCGCATCAAGAGTTACCTTGGTTACCCGGGCCAGAACGCCTCCTACTGTCGCAGCTTCTGGGGAGATCGAGGGTCCGCTGCTGCATTTTTGCTTCCTCCTTTCAGCCCGCCCCTTCGGGAGTAAGCGCAAAAAACCGCTCGCTCGTCCGGCTTTGCTCTTTGTCAGCATTTGCTATTGTCGGTTCCGCCTCTGTAACAAAGACAGAAAATTGCATTTCGCTTCCAACAAAACACTTCGATTTACACGCGTTCTTTTTCTCTTTCCCGTGGTTTTTTTTTTTTTTTTTTTCTTTCCCCCCTTTCTTTCTTTTTCCTTCTTTCCCTCAAAGGAAAGGTCTTAATACACCGCTTTGCATCGTACGTTACGGGGTAAGCCGTTTGGAAACGCTACAGGGCCGACGCCGCGCCGCAACCCTGCTCCGGGGCCCGCCTGCCCCCCCGCTCCGCTCCGCCGCGCCGCCTCCGCAGGGGCGAGCGCGTGCCCCGGCCCGCGCTGCCAACGAACTGGCGCCCTAAACGCCGCGCACGCAAAACGCAAAGTCACACCCGCGCTCCCGGCGCGGCGCCGGGTCCCAGCCCGCCCCCCCACTCGCCCCGCACCGCCGCCTCCACGCAGCGACGGCCGCAGCGGGCAGGATGCAGCCCGACGCCCCCCGAACCTATGCGTTCGCCTCACCCGGGGGCCCCACATCCTTCACTCCACGCCACCTCCGCACTCACCCGCCGCCGCCGCCGAGCGAAAACGCCCTCCCTGCTCGCCGCCATCTTGCTTCCCCGCCGCCGCGCATGCGCCGCTCGCCAACGGACTGCGGCGGCAGTGACGCTTGAGCACCGCGCACGTGCCGGCTCGGACAGCGCGGGGGGGGGGAGCGAGGGGAGCGGGAGGGGCGGGGGGGAGCGAGGGGAGCGGGAGGGGAGCAGAGGGAGCCCGAGGGGCGGGGGGGAGCGAGGGGAGCCCGAGGGGCGGGGCGGAGTGCGAGGGGAGCGCGAGAGGCGGGGGGGAGCGGGAGGGGAGCAGGGGGGCCCGAGGAGCGGGGGGGAGCACGAGGGGAGCCCGAGAAGCGGGGGGGAGCGCGGGGGCGGGGGGGAGCGCGAGGGGACCAGGGGGAGCGCGAGGGGCGGGGCGGAGCGCGAGGGGAGCAAGGGGAGCCCGAGAGGAGCCTGAGAAGCAGGGGGGAGCCCGAGAAGCGGGGGGGAGCGCGAGGGGAGCAGGGGGAGTGCAAGGGGCGGGGCAGAGCGCGAGGGGAGCAAGGGGAGCCCGAGGAGCGGGGGGGAGCGTGAGAGGAGCCTGAGAAGCAGGGGGGAGCCCGAGAAGCGGGGGGGAGCGCGAGGGGAGCAGGGGGAGCCCGAGGGGCGGGGCGGAGCGCGAGGGAAGCGCGAGAAGCGGGGGGGAGCGCGAGGGGCGGGGCGGAGCGCGAGGGGAGCAGGGGGAGCCCGAGGGGCGGGGCGGAGCGCGAGGGGAGCCCGAGAAGCGGGGGGGAGCGCGAGGGGAGCAGGGGGAGCACGAGGGGAGCAGGGGGAGCCCGAGGAGCGGGGGGGGGAGCGCGAGGGGAGCCCGAGAAGCAGGGGGGAGCGCGGGGGTGGGGGGGAGCGCGAGGGGAGCCCGAGAAGCGGGGGGGAGCGCGAGGGGCGGGTGGAGCGGGGAATCCCGAGGGGCGGGGGGGAGCCGGGGGAGCCCGAGGGGCGGGGGGGAGCACGAAGGGAGGCGAGACCCGCAATGGCATGCTCGCGCCGCGCCGCTGCAGCCGGGCGGCTCACGCGTGCGAACCGCAGCCCGCCGCGGCAGCCCGGGACTCCCAGCGAGCGCCCCGAGGCTGCCCGAGCCCGTGGCCGCTCCAAGAGCACCGGGAAGGGGCGACGAGCACGCTCCATTCGCTTACCCGTTACCGAAACGGCGGAGAGCAGCAGCAAACATGGCGACCGGCACTGAGCATGTGCGCGCCGGCTGTCTGCGCATGCGCGCCCCCCCCACCGGGTGCAGTACCGATTTTTGGACACAGGGTGGCAGCAGTGAGCGCGGCGGAACGCTGTGCGCGTGCGCGCCCCCCCCACCGGGTGCAGTACCGATTTTTGGACACAGGGTGGCAGCAGTGAGCACGGCGGAACCCAGTGCGCACGCGCGCCCCCCTTTATCGTGCCGTACCGCTTTTTTGACGCCCCGAGGGCAGCAGGGCGCGCGGCCGGCCGCCGTGCGCCCGCGCGCCCCCCTTTCCGTGCCGTACCGCTTTTTTGACGCCCCAAGGGCAGCAGGGCGCACGGCCGCCCCCGGCACGCGCACACCGCTGCAGAGCCCCCCCGCCCGTCCGCCCTTTGCAGAGATTTCACCACCCTCGCCTCGGCTCATCTGCCCTTATTTACAGCGCCTGCTGCGAGGCGCAGCGTCGCCGCGTGTCATGCTCGAGCCGCTGCTCCTAGAGGCTTCCGTAACAGCGCTTTCCTTTGAACATCGTTGCAAAATACTCCACAGACAAAAAAGAGTCAGAGGCTGCACTTAAAAAAACAAAACGAAAACAAAAAAACCACCCACCTACTTAACGGGACAATTTGCAAGCGTTCCAAGAAGCAGCCGTTCTTCTTTAGGACTTTCGACCTCTCGCCTTTACTGATCGTTAAACAAAATAAACAGCCCAAAGCAAGCCGCGCTATTTGCTTGACAGACTGCTCGGTTTTTATTATTAAACGGTACGAGATGCTGGCACGCGGCATGTCTTCTTCGGATTCTTGGGCTGACGTTCCTTCGGCCGCACGCACGCGGTCAAAGGCGTCTTTTTCACGTCCCGCCGTCAGGGCCTCCCCAGCAATTCCCGCAGCGACTCCCCCCTCGGGACAAACAGCTCGAGGACACGCACGGTCTTGCTAAAAGAACGGGGGGGGGGGGGAACAAACGCGTGCGCTGAGCGCGGCACTCGCAGACCCGATCTTCGGGTCCAAAAGAAAACTCTCTAAAGCGGACCCGGCGGGCCAAAGAGGTCCCTTCTTTGCGCCACGCTTCTTTCCTCGCACAGACGTCGGCCGCCTCTGCCCGCTCTCACGGTATCCCCTACCGGCAAGGACACGGCGAAACGTTTCGGAAACGACGGCGTTTCCCAGAAGCGTTTCCGCCGCCTTGGGAAAACGGCCGAAGGAGAGGCTCACGCGGGGCGCGTAGCTAGAAAGAACGCTCCGCACAAAGGCCTAAAATGACCAGCCCGGAGCAGGGATCCTGGGCTCTCCGGGAGCGCAGGAGTTCTCACGTCCTTACTGAGCAGAGACCGCTGCCCGTGAAACACGAGACGCCGCAGCGACGCCGATCGTTGGAGGGAAGCCTGCAATAAGAGCGAAAGAAAAGCAGACGTTGAGGACAAAGACCAAGTTACGAGCCCCTCGCGATTCAGACACGCTTCTAGATTTACCGCCTATTTCAAGGCGCGCCTTCGGCAATTCCGTCCAATTGATTTTCCCCGAAGCCCGAGACGCGGACGAAACGCCTCTCAAAGGAAGGTACGGCATAACCGCTCTGGCCTATAAACTACCGGTTTCGACGCAGGAAAAGCACAGGGAAAGCACTAGCGTTCCCCCCAAGAAACCACGTCCAAGCGGACCGATGAAGTAGGCCCCAAGTCTGAAAGCGGACCTAAAGGAGCCCGTTTGGCGGTCGCGAGCTGGAATACACCGTTCTCCTTCTCACTAACAACCTCCCGTAGAGACCGGCAGCTGTACAGCGCCTTCTACGCTACACGGAGGAGTCGGATAGCGGGCAGATGCCGCGTCCCGAATGCGCAACTAGAGATTGGAACGCACGGACGTAAACAAACGCCCGTGACGTAGCGGAGGTCTAGCGTATTCACGTTTACCGTGCGTCAGTTCTCCTCTGCGGACAGGCCGTTCCATCTTCTTTACTCGTTAGCTGACAGACGCCCTAGGAGAAAGCAAAGAAAGGAAGAAATTCAAAAGGAAATGAAACAGATCGGAGGGAGCCTCAAAGGCTTTGATCCATCCCCCCAGGCAGCCGAACCACCTTCGCAAAGGCACACCTCAAAAGACACGTCCTTCCGGGATCGCTGCACAGCCCAGCCAGAAAAGAGGAACAGAAACAAACAGAACGAGAAGGCTGCAGAGGGGGACGGAGGGCCGGAAAGGAGCCTGCTGTCCAGCGATGGTATTTTACCGCTCCTTGCGCGTTAGCAGCCCCTTTCAGATGCTTAAGCCCAAATTCTCTCAGCCCTTAACAGCTTCAGTACCCGCGGCACCTAGTTTTTCCACGCTCTCCAGTCTTCCTCGCTCTTTCCCGTCTCGGGCGAAAAGCCTCCCAGACCCCGTCTGTACTTACGCGCTTCCTTAAAACAGGATCGCCGAAATCAACCGAACGGGCTGAGCTGCTCCTCTTCCGCTCGCCGGCCCTCGGAACGTCAGCCTGCAAACGAATCGGACCACCGAGGTCACCGGCAGAGTCTCCTTTCGGAGCTCGCCCCCCCCCCAAGCTTTAACGACGGTTTCCCAAGCGGGGCAAACGCAGGGCCTCCCTTCGGCCCCGGAACGGTTTTTATCGCGGGCTCCCAAGTCGCCGTTACGACACTAAGCGGCAAAGCAAGGCAAAGACAGCTGGGGTCGCAGCTTACCCACCTAGGCACGAAAATTCTTCTTTGAGGCCTCCCTCGCTGCTTTTGCCAGGTAAACACACCAAAACAAAGCTCCCGACAGGCAGCTGAGGCTTCGCATGGACCTCGGGGCCCCGCTAGCAACGGCGACGCCGGAGCCGCCGGGCTACCAGGCGCTATTCCCCCCCCCTCCCCTCCCCTCCCCTCCCCTGCCCTGCCGGCCCGCGAACCGCGGCTTATTACTCACGAGTCCGGGAAGGACGCCGCCGACCTTCCCGCGGCCGAAGGCTCCTCGTCAGGAGCGGGCAGAGAACCTTTCCGCCGGCATTCGGAGTCTCCCGGCCGCTCTCGACACCCGATAACTTGCCGAGAAAGGGCTGAGGGCGGGAGCCTGCAGTTCTTCACGGCAGCACACAGTCGTTCCCCGATGTGCCGAACGCCTAGCATTAACACAATTTAGAAATACAAAAATACCACCGCTACAGGGCGCAAAGCCAAGCTGAAATTTCGGCAGCCAAAGCAAACCTCTGCGCGCCCGACAGAACGAGCCACGTGCATCGGCGCCTACAGCTCCTCAAGGCTAGCGAGGCCTCGTGGGCGACGTTCCTCTGGCAGGCTGCGCAGCTGAACTCCCCCGTGTCGCCTAAGAGTCCGTGACGTGACGTATTCAAAGCTCAGCAGAAATTAACAATCCAAAGTTGTTTCTAAGCACAAAAGCGGATCTACTACACGAGAAGGAAGGAGTCCTAATTCCGCAAGGCTTTACCTTTTCTTCGAGCTGCCGTCTTCCTGCTGCCCCAAAGACCATTGCCAGGCAATTAACCTGGGGTCGCGCTAAATGAGCCTTCCTGAAAGCCACCTCTTCGTTTTACAATTCGCACGCTTGCCTCTCCCTCTCTCGCTGGCCACCTGACCGCCGTTCCCCGAAGACGGGAATTTGCCGTCTTGGAGCTCTTAAAGCACGACGCTTCACAGATGCAGAGAGTCACGCGCACGGAAACGGATGGACGCAGCGTCCTTTCCGTAACGCGTACGCACCTTCCGTTAGATGTCGCTCATCTGTTATTCCGATCGCTATTACCGGCGAACCTTCCTCACCGGGAGGAACGGGCTTTCCCTTTCGGGGCGACGGAGACGGCTCTCGCTCGGTTCCCTTTAATTTTATTACTTCGGCTCGCTTACGTTTCTCTGTCTCTTCAGCTTCAGCCGTGGCAACGAATCTAAAAATTAAATATCCTATCTTTCCTTTTCTACGTACGCGTGTACGATAACAAAACAAAATACAAACGACCGAAGCAAAACTAAGGCAGCTACGGTTAACAAGAGGCGCAGGGCAGCAACGGGTCGCTTAGTCCTCAGCGCTGCCTCCGGGAGGGAGGCCGAAAGAACGAACGTTCCGCATCAAGAGTTACCTTGGTTACCCGGGCCAGAACGCCTCCTACTGTCGCAGCTTCTGGGGAGATCGAGGGTCCGCTGCTGCATTTTTGCTTCCTCCTTTCAGCCCGCCCCTTCGGGAGTAAGCGCAAAAAACCGCTCGCTCGTCCGGCTTTGCTCTTTGTCAGCATTTGCTATTGTCGGTTCCGCCTCTGTAACAAAGACAGAAAATTGCATTTCGCTTCCAACAAAACACTTCGATTTACACGCGTTCTTTTTCTCTTTCCCGTGGTTTTTTTTTTTTTTTTTTTCTTTCCCCCCTTTCTTTCTTTTTCCTTCTTTCCCTCAAAGGAAAGGTCTTAATACACCGCTTTGCATCGTACGTTACGGGGTAAGCCGTTTGGAAACGCTACAGGGCCGACGCCGCGCCGCAACCCTGCTCCGGGGCCCGCCTGCCCCCCCGCTCCGCTCCGCCGCGCCGCCTCCGCAGGGGCGAGCGCGTGCCCCGGCCCGCGCTGCCAACGAACTGGCGCCCTAAACGCCGCGCACGCAAAACGCAAAGTCACACCCGCGCTCCCGGCGCGGCGCCGGGTCCCAGCCCGCCCCCCCACTCGCCCCGCACCGCCGCCTCCACGCAGCGACGGCCGCAGCGGGCAGGATGCAGCCCGACGCCCCCCGAACCTATGCGTTCGCCTCACCCGGGGGCCCCACATCCTTCACTCCACGCCACCTCCGCACTCACCCGCCGCCGCCGCCGAGCGAAAACGCCCTCCCTGCTCGCCGCCATCTTGCTTCCCCGCCGCCGCGCATGCGCCGCTCGCCAACGGACTGCGGCGGCAGTGACGCTTGAGCACCGCGCACGTGCCGGCTCGGACAGCGCGGGGGGGGGGGAGCGAGGGGAGCGGGAGGGGCGGGGGGGAGCGAGGGGAGCGGGAGGGGAGCAGAGGGAGCCCGAGGGGCGGGGGGGAGCGAGGGGAGCCCGAGGGGCGGGGCGGAGTGCGAGGGGAGCGCGAGAGGCGGGGGGGAGCGGGAGGGGAGCAGGGGGGCCCGAGGAGCGGGGGGGAGCACGAGGGGAGCCCGAGAAGCGGGGGGGGAGCGCGGGGGCGGGGGGGAGCGCGAGGGGACCAGGGGGAGCGCGAGGGGCGGGGCGGAGCGCGAGGGGAGCAAGGGGAGCCCGAGAGGAGCCTGAGAAGCAGGGGGGAGCCCGAGAAGCGGGGGGGAGCGCGAGGGGAGCAGGGGGAGTGCAAGGGGCGGGGCAGAGCGCGAGGGGAGCAAGGGGAGCCCGAGGAGCGGGGGGGAGCGTGAGAGGAGCCTGAGAAGCAGGGGGGAGCCCGAGAAGCGGGGGGGAGCGCGAGGGGAGCAGGGGGAGCCCGAGGGGCGGGGCGGAGCGCGAGGGAAGCGCGAGAAGCGGGGGGGGAGCGCGAGGGGCGGGGCGGAGCGCGAGGGGAGCAGGGGGAGCCCGAGGGGCGGGGCGGAGCGCGAGGGGAGCCCGAGAAGCGGGGGGGAGCGCGAGGGGAGCAGGGGGAGCACGAGGGGAGCAGGGGGAGCCCGAGGAGCGGGGGGGGGAGCACGAGGGGAGCCCGAGAAGCAGGGGGGAGCGCGGGGGTGGGGGGGAGCGCGAGGGGAGCCCGAGAAGCGGGGGGGAGCGCGAGGGGCGGGTGGAGCGGGGAATCCCGAGGGGCGGGGGGGAGCCGGGGGAGCCCGAGGGGCGGGGGGGAGCACGAAGGGAGGCGAGACCCGCAATGGCATGCTCGCGCCGCGCCGCTGCAGCCGGGCGGCTCACGCGTGCGAACCGCAGCCCGCCGCGGCAGCCCGGGACTCCCAGCGAGCGCCCCGAGGCTGCCCGAGCCCGTGGCCGCTCCAAGAGCACCGGGAAGGGGCGACGAGCACGCTCCATTCGCTTACCCGTTACCGAAACGGCGGAGAGCAGCAGCAAACATGGCGACCGGCACTGAGCATGTGCGCGCCGGCTGTCTGCGCATGCGCGCCCCCCCCACCGGGTGCAGTACCGCTTTTTGGACACAGGGTGGCAGCAGTGAGCGCGGCGGAACGCTGTGCGCGTGCGCGCCCCCCCCACCGGGTGCAGTACCGATTTTTGGACACAGGGTGGCAGCAGTGAGCACGGCAGAACCCAGTGCGCACGCGCGCCCCCCCCACAGGGTGCAGTACCGATTTTTGGACACAGGGTGGCAGCAGTGAGCGCGGCGGAACCCAGTGCGCACGCGCGCCCCCCCACAGGATGCAGTACCGATTTTTGGACACAGGGTGGCAGCAGTGAGCGCGGCGGAACCCAGTGCGCACGCGAGCCCCCCCCACAGGGTGCAGTACCGATTTTTGGACACAGGGTGGCAGCAGTGAGCACGGCGGAACCCAGTGCGCACGCGCGCCCCCCTTTATCGTGCCGTACCGCTTTTTTGACGCCCCGAGGGCAGCAGGGCGCGCGGCCGGCCGCCGTGCGCCCGCGCGCCCCCCTTTCCGTGCCGTACCGCTTTTTTGACGCCCCAAGGGCAGCAGGGCGCGCGGCCGCCCCCGGCACGCGCACACCGCTGCAGAGCCCCCCCGCCCGTCCGCCCTTTGCAGAGATTTCACCACCCTCGCCTCGGCTCATCTGCCCTTATTTACAGCGCCTGCTGCGAGGCGCAGCGTCGCCGCGTGTCGTGCTCGAGCCGCTGCTCCTAGAGGCTTCCGTAACAGCGCTTTCCTTTGAACATCGTTGCAAAATACTCCACAGACAAAAAAGAGTCAGAGGCTGCACTTAAAAAAACAAAACGAAAACAAAAAAACCACCCACCTACTTAACGGGACAATTTGCAAGCGTTCCAAGAAGCAGCCGTTCTTCTTTAGAACTTTCGACCTCTCGCCTTTACTGATCGTTAAACAAAATAAACAGCCCAAAGCAAGCCGCGCTATTTGCTTGACAGACTGCTCGGTTTTTATTATTAAACGGTACGAGATGCTGGCACGCGGCATGTCTTCTTCGGATTCTTGGGCTGACGTTCCTTCGGCCGCACGCACGCGGTCAAAGGCGTCTTTTTCACGTCCCGCCGTCAGGGCCTCCCCAGCAATTCCCGCAGCGACTCCCCCCTCGGGACAAACAGCTCGAGGACACGCACGGTCTTGCTAAAAGAACGGGGGGGGGGGGGGAACAAACGCGTGCGCTGAGCGCGGCACTCGCAGACCCGATCTTCGGGTCCAAAAGAAAACTCTCTAAAGCGGACCAGGCGGGCCAAAGAGGTCCCTTCTTTGCGCCACGCTTCTTTCCTCGCACAGACGTCGGCCGCCTCTGCCCGCTCTCACGGTATCCCCTACCGGCAAGGACACGGCGAAACGTTTCGGCAACGACGGCGTTTCCCAGAAGCGTTTCCGCCGCCTTGGGAAAACGGCCGAAGGAGAGGCTCACGCGGGGCGCGTAGCTAGAAAGAACGCTCCGCACAAAGGCCTAAAATGACCAGCCCGGAGCAGGGATCCCGGGCTCTCCGGGAGCGCAGGAGTTCTCACGTCCTTACTGAGCAGAGACCGCTGCCCGTGAAACACGAGACGCCGCAGCGACGCCGATCGTTGGAGGGAAGCCTGCAATAAGAGCGAAAGAAAAGCAGACGTTGAGGACAAAGACCAAGTTACGAGCCCCTCGCGATTCAGACACGCTTCTAGATTTACCGCCTATTTCAAGGCGCGCCTTCGGCAATTCCGTCCAATTGATTTTCCCCGAAGCCCGAGACGCGGACGAAACGCCTCTCAAAGGAAGGTACGGCATAACCGCTCTGGCCTATAAACTACCGGTTTCGACGCAGGAAAAGCACAGGGAAAGCACTAGCGTTCCCCCCAAGAAACCACGTCCAAGCGGACCGATGAAGTAGGCCCCAAGTCTGAAAGCGGACCTAAAGGAGCCCGTTTGGCGGTCGCGAGCTGGAATACACCGTTCTCCTTCTCACTAACAACCTCCCGTAGAGACCGGCAGCTGTACAGCGCCTTCTACGCTACACGGAGGAGTCGGATAGCGGGCAGATGCCGCGTCCCGAATGCGCAACTAGAGATTGGAACGCACGGACGTAAACAAACGCCCGTGACGTAGCGGAGGTCTAGCGTATTCACGTTTACCGTGCGTCAGTTCTCCTCTGCGGACAGGCCGTTCCATCTTCTTTACTCGTTAGCTGACAGACGCCCTAGGAGAAAGCAAAGAAAGGAAGAAATTCAAAAGGAAATGAAACAGATCGGAGGGAGCCTCAAAGGCTTTGATCCATCCCCCCAGGCAGCCGAACCACCTTCGCAAAGGCACACCTCAAAAGACACGTCCTTCCGGGATCGCTGCACAGCCCAGCCAGAAAAGAGGAACAGAAACAAACAGAACGAGAAGGCTGCAGAGGGGGACAGAGGGCCGGAAAGGAGCCTGCTGTCCAGCGATGGTATTTTACCGCTCCTTGCGCGTTAGCAGCCCCTTTCAGATGCTTAAGCCCAAATTCTCTCAGCCCTTAACAGCTTCAGTACCCGCGGCACCTAGTTTTTCCACGCTCTCCAGTCTTCCTCGCTCTTTCCCGTCTCGGGCGAAAAGCCTCCCAGACCCCGTCTGTACTTACGCGCTTCCTTAAAACAGGATCGCCGAAATCAACCGAACGGGCTGAGCTGCTCCTCTTCCGCTCGCCGGCCCTCGGAACGTCAGCCTGCAAACGAATCGGACCACCGAGGTCACCGGCAGAGTCTCCTTTCGGAGCTCGCCCCCCCCCCAAGCTTTAACGACGGTTTCCCAAGCGGGGCAAACGCAGGGCCTCCCTTCGGCCCCGGAACGGTTTTTATCGCGGGCTCCCAAGTCGCCGTTACGACACTAAGCGGCAAAGCAAGGCAAAGACAGCTGGGGTCGCAGCTTACCCACCTAGGCACGAAAATTCTTCTTTGAGGCCTCCCTCGCTGCTTTTGCCAGGTAAACACACCAAAACAAAGCTCCCGACAGGCAGCTGAGGCTTCGCATGGACCTCGGGGCCCCGCTAGCAACGGCGACGCCGGAGCCGCCGGGCTACCAGGCGCTATTCCCCCCCCCTCCCCTCCCCTCCCCTCCCCTCCCCTGCCGGCCCGCGAACCGCGGCTTATTACTCACGAGTCCGGGAAGGACGCCGCCGACCTTCCCGCGGCCGAAGGCTCCTCGTCAGGAGCGGGCAGAGAACCTTTCCGCCGGCATTCGGAGTCTCCCGGCCGCTCTCGACACCCGATAACTTGCCGAGAAAGGGCTGAGGGCGGGAGCCTGCAGTTCTTCACGGCAGCACCCAGTCGTTCCCCGATGTGCCGAACGCCTAGCATTAACACAATTTAGAAATACAAAAATACCACCGCTACAGGGCGCAAAGCCAAGCTGAAATTTCGGCAGCCAAAGCAAACCTCTGCGCGCCCGACAGAACGAGCCACGTGCATCGGCGCCTACAGCTCCTCAAGGCTAGCGAGGCCTCGTGGGCGACGTTCCTCTGGCAGGCTGCGCAGCTGAACTCCCCCGTGTCGCCTAAGAGTCCGTGACGTGACGTATTCAAAGCTCAGCAGAAATTAACAATCCAAAGTTGTTTCTAAGCACAAAAGCGGATCTACTACACGAGAAGGAAGGAGTCCTAATTCCGCAAGGCTTTACCTTTTCTTCGAGCTGCCGTCTTCCTGCTGCCCCAAAGACCATTGCCAGGCAATTAACCTGGGGTCGCGCTAAATGAGCCTTCCTGAAAGCCACCTCTTCGTTTTACAATTCGCACGCTTGCCTCTCCCTCTCTCTCTGGCCACCTGACCGCCGTTCCCCGAAGACGGGAATTTGCCGTCTTGGAGCTCTTAAAGCACGACGCTTCACAGATGCAGAGAGTCACGCGCACGGAAACGGATGGACGCAGCGTCCTTTCCGTAACGCGTACGCACCTTCCGTTAGATGTCGCTCATCTGTTATTCCGATCGCTATTACCGGCGAACCTTCCTCACCGGGAGGAACGGGCTTTCCCTTTCGGGGCGACGGAGACGGCTCTCGCTCGGTTCCCTTTAATTTTATTACTTCGGCTCGCTTACGTTTCTCTGTCTCTTCAGCTTCAGCCGTGGCAACGAATCTAAAAATTAAATATCCTATCTTTCCTTTTCTACGTACGCGTGTACGATAACAAAACAAAATACAAACGACCGAAGCAAAACTAAGGCAGCTACGGTTAACAAGAGGCGCAGGGCAGCAACGGGTCGTTTAGTCCTCAGCGCTGCCTCCGGGAGGGAGGCCGAAAGAACGAACGTTCCGCATCAAGAGTTACCTTGGTTACCCGGGCCAGAACACCTCCTACTGTCGCAGCTTCTGGGGAGATCGAGGGTCCGCTGCTGCATTTTTGCTTCCTCCTTTCAGCCCGCCCCTTCGGGAGTAAGCGCAAAAAACCGCTCGCTCGTCCGGCTTTGCTCTTTGTCAGCATTTGCTATTGTCGGTTCCGCCTCTGTAACAAAGACAGAAAATTGCATTTCGCTTCCAACAAAACACTTCGATTTACACGCGTTCTTTTTCTCTTTCCCGTGGTTTTTTTTTTTTTTTTTTCTTTCCCCCCTTTCTTTCTTTTTCCTTCTTTCCCTCAAAGGAAAGGTCTTAATACACCGCTTTGCATCGTACGTTACGGGGTAAGCCGTTTGGAAACGCTACAGGGCCGACGCCGCGCCGCAACCCTGCTCCGGGGCCCGCCTGCCCCCCCGCTCCGCTCCGCCGCGCCGCCTCCGCAGGGGCGAGCGCGTGCCCCGGCCCGCGCTGCCAACGAACTGGCGCCCTAAACGCCGCGCACGCAAAACGCAAAGTCACACCCGCGCTCCCGGCGCGGCGCCGGGTCCCAGCCCGCCCCCCCACTCGCCCCGCACCGCCGCCTCCACGCAGCGACGGCCGCAGCGGGCAGGATGCAGCCCGACGCCCCCCGAACCTATGCGTTCGCCTCACCCGGGGGCCCCACATCCTTCACTCCACGCCACCTCCGCACTCACCCGCCGCCGCCGCCGAGCGAAAACGCCCTCCCTGCTCGCCGCCATCTTGCTTCCCCGCCGCCGCGCATGCGCCGCTCGCCAACGGACTGCGGCGGCAGTGACGCTTGAGCACCGCGCACGTGCCGGCTCGGACAGCGCGGGGGGGGGGGAGCGAGGGGAGCGGGAGGGGCGGGGGGGAGCGAGGGGAGCGGGAGGGGAGCAGAGGGAGCCCGAGGGGCGGGGGGGAGCGAGGGGAGCCCGAGGGGCGGGGCGGAGTGCGAGGGGGAGCGCGAGAGGCGGGGGGGAGCGGGAGGGGAGCAGGGGGGCCCGAGGAGCGGGGGGGAGCACGAGGGGAGCCCGAGAAGCGGGGGGGAGCGCGGGGGCGGGGGGGGAGCGCGAGGGGACCAGGGGGGAGCGCGAGGGGCGGGGCGGAGCGCGAGGGGAGCAAGGGGAGCCCGAGAGGAGCCTGAGAAGCAGGGGGGAGCCCGAGAAGCGGGGGGGAGCGCGAGGGGAGCAGGGGGAGTGCAAGGGGCGGGGCAGAGCGCGAGGGGAGCAAGGGGAGCCCGAGGAGCGGGGGGGAGCGTGAGAGGAGCCTGAGAAGCAGGGGGGAGCCCGAGAAGCGGGGGGGAGCGCGAGGGGAGCAGGGGGAGCCCGAGGGGCGGGGCGGAGCGCGAGGGAAGCGCGAGAAGCGGGGGGGAGCGCGAGGGGCGGGGCGGAGCGCGAGGGGAGCAGGGGGAGCCCGAGGGGCGGGGCGGAGCGCGAGGGGAGCCCGAGAAGCGGGGGGGAGCGCGAGGGGAGCAGGGGGAGCACGAGGGGAGCAGGGGGAGCCCGAGGAGCGGGGGGGGGAGCACGAGGGGAGCCCGAGAAGCAGGGGGGAGCGCGGGGGTGGGGGGGAGCGCGAGGGGAGCCCGAGAAGCGGGGGGGAGCGCGAGGGGCGGGTGGAGCGGGGAATCCCGAGGGGCGGGGGGGGAGCCGGGGGAGCCCGAGGGGCGGGGGGGAGCACGAAGGGAGGCGAGACCCGCAATGGCATGCTCGCGCCGCGCCGCTGCAGCCGGGCGGCTCACGCGTGCGAACCGCAGCCCGCCGCGGCAGCCCGGGACTCCCAGCGAGCGCCCCGAGGCTGCCCGAGCCCGTGGCCGCTCCAAGAGCACCGGGAAGGGGCGACGAGCACGCTCCATTCGCTTACCCGTTACCGAAACGGCGGAGAGCAGCAGCAAACATGGCGACCGGCACTGAGCATGTGCGCGCCGGCTGTCTGCGCATGCGCGCCCCCCCCACCGGGTGCAGTACCGCTTTTTGGACACAGGGTGGCAGCAGTGAGCGCGGCGGAACGCTGTGCGCGTGCGCGCCCCCCCCACCGGGTGCAGTACCGATTTTTGGACACAGGGTGGCAGCAGTGAGCACGGCAGAACCCAGTGCGCACGCGCGCCCCCCCCACAGGGTGCAGTACCGATTTTTGGACACAGGGTGGCAGCAGTGAGCGCGGCGGAACCCAGTGCGCACGCGCGCCCCCCCACAGGGTGCAGTACCGATTTTTGGACACAGGGTGGCAGCAGTGAGCGCGGCGGAACCCAGTGCGCACGCGAGCCCCCCCCACAGGGTGCAGTACCGATTTTTGGACACAGGGTGGCAGCAGTGAGCACGGCGGAACCCAGTGCGCACGCGCGCCCCCCTTTATCGTGCCGTACCGCTTTTTTGACGCCCCGAGGGCAGCAGGGCGCGCGGCCGGCCGCCGTGCGCCCGCGCGCCCCCCTTTCCGTGCCGTACCGCTTTTTTGACGCCCCAAGGGCAGCAGGGCGCGCGGCCGCCCCCGGCACGCGCACACCGCTGCAGAGCCCCCCCGCCCGTCCGCCCTTTGCAGAGATTTCACCACCCTCGCCTCGGCTCATCTGCCCTTATTTACAGCGCCTGCTGCGAGGCGCAGCGTCGCCGCGTGTCGTGCTCGAGCCGCTGCTCCTAGAGGCTTCCGTAACAGCGCTTTCCTTTGAACATCGTTGCAAAATACTCCACAGACAAAAAAGAGTCAGAGGCTGCACTTAAAAAAACAAAACGAAAACAAAAAAACCACCCACCTACTTAACGGGACAATTTGCAAGCGTTCCAAGAAGCAGCCGTTCTTCTTTAGGACTTTCGACCTCTCGCCTTTACTGATCGTTAAACAAAATAAACAGCCCAAAGCAAGCCGCGCTATTTGCTTGACAGACTGCTCGGTTTTTATTATTAAACGGTACGAGATGCTGGCACGCGGCATGTCTTCTTCGGATTCTTGGGCTGACGTTCCTTCGGCCGCACGCACGCGGTCAAAGGCGTCTTTTTCACGTCCCGCCGTCAGGGCCTCCCCAGCAATTCCCGCAGCGACTCCCCCCTCGGGACAAACAGCTCGAGGACACGCACGGTCTTGCTAAAAGAACGGGGGGGGGGGGGAACAAACGCGTGCGCTGAGCGCGGCACTCGCAGACCCGATCTTCGGGTCCAAAAGAAAACTCTCTAAAGCGGACCCGGCGGGCCAAAGAGGTCCCTTCTTTGCGCCACGCTTCTTTCCTCGCACAGACGTCGGCCGCCTCTGCCCGCTCTCACGGTATCCCCTACCGGCAAGGACACGGCGAAACGTTTCGGAAACGACGGCGTTTCCCAGAAGCGTTTCCGCCGCCTTGGGAAAACGGCCGAAGGAGAGGCTCACGCGGGGCGCGTAGCTAGAAAGAACGCTCCGCACAAAGGCCTAAAATGACCAGCCCGGAGCAGGGATCCCGGGCTCTCCGGGAGCGCAGGAGTTCTCACGTCCTTACTGAGCAGAGACCGCTGCCCGTGAAACACGAGACGCCGCAGCGACGCCGATCGTTGGAGGGAAGCCTGCAATAGGAGCGAAAGAAAAGCAGACGTTGAGGACAAAGACCAAGTTACGAGCCCCTCGCGATTCAGACACGCTTCTAGATTTACCGCCTATTTCAAGGCGCGCCTTCGGCAATTCCGTCCAATTGATTTTCCCCGAAGCCCGAGACGCGGACGAAACGCCTCTCAAAGGAAGGTACGGCATAACCGCTCTGGCCTATAAACTACCGGTTTCGACGCAGGAAAAGCACAGGGAAAGCACTAGCGTTCCCCCCAAGAAACCACGTCCAAGCGGACCGATGAAGTAGGCCCCAAGTCTGAAAGCGGACCTAAAGGAGCCCGTTTGGCGGTCGCGAGCTGGAATACACCGTTCTCCTTCTCACTAACAACCTCCCGTAGAGACCGGCAGCTGTACAGCGCCTTCTACGCTACACGGAGGAGTCGGATAGCGGGCAGATGCCGCGTCCCGAATGCGCAACTAGAGATTGGAACGCACGGACGTAAACAAACGCCCGTGACGTAGCGGAGGTCTAGCGTATTCACGTTTACCGTGCGTCAGTTCTCCTCTGCGGACAGGCCGTTCCATCTTCTTTACTCGTTAGCTGACAGACGCCCTAGGAGAAAGCAAAGAAAGGAAGAAATTCAAAAGGAAATGAAACAGATCGGAGGGAGCCTCAAAGGCTTTGATCCATCCCCCCAGGCAGCCGAACCACCTTCGCAAAGGCACACCTCAAAAGACACGTCCTTCCGGGATCGCTGCACAGCCCAGCCAGAAAAGAGGAACAGAAACAAACAGAACGAGAAGGCTGCAGAGGGGGACGGAGGGCCGGAAAGGAGCCTGCTGTCCAGCGATGGTATTTTACCGCTCCTTGCGCGTTAGCAGCCCCTTTCAGATGCTTAA
This sequence comes from Apteryx mantelli, assembly GCF_036417845.1. Taxonomy (NCBI): domain Eukaryota; kingdom Metazoa; phylum Chordata; class Aves; order Apterygiformes; family Apterygidae; genus Apteryx; species Apteryx mantelli. Next base: position 377,373 of record NW_027118469.1, read on the forward strand.
GCCCAAATTCTCTCAGCCCTTAACAGCTTCAGTACCCGCGGCACCTAGTTTTTCCACGCTCTCCAGTCTTCCTCGCTCTTTCCCGTCTCGGGCGAAAAGCCTCCCAGACCCCGTCTGTACTTACGCGCTTCCTTAAAACAGGATCGCCGAAATCAACCGAACGGGCTGAGCTGCTCCTCTTCCGCTCGCCGGCCCTCGGAACGTCAGCCTGCAAACGAATCGGACCACCGAGGTCACCGGCAGAGTCTCCTTTCGGAGCTCGCCCCCCCCCCAAGCTTTAACGACGGTTTCCCAAGCGGGGCAAACGCAGGGCCTCCCTTCGGCCCCGGAACGGTTTTTATCGCGGGCTCCCAAGTCGCCGTTACGACACTAAGCGGCAAAGCAAGGCAAAGACAGCTGGGGTCGCAGCTTACCCACCTAGGCACGAAAATTCTTCTTTGAGGCCTCCCTCGCTGCTTTTGCCAGGTAAACACACCAAAACAAAGCTCCCGACAGGCAGCTGAGGCTTCGCATGGACCTCGGGGCCCCGCTAGCAACGGCGACGCCGGAGCCGCCGGGCTACCAGGCGCTATTCCCCCCCCCTCCCCTCCCCTCCCCTCCCCTCCCCTGCCGGCCCGCGAACCGCGGCTTATTACTCACGAGTCCGGGAAGGACGCCGCCGACCTTCCCGCGGCCGAAGGCTCCTCGTCAGGAGCGGGCAGAGAACCTTTCCGCCGGCATTCGGAGTCTCCCGGCCGCTCTCGACACCCGATAACTTGCCGAGAAAGGGCTGAGGGCGGGAGCCTGCAGTTCTTCACGGCAGCACCCAGTCGTTCCCCGATGTGCCGAACGCCTAGCATTAACACAATTTAGAAATACAAAAATACCACCGCTACAGGGCGCAAAGCCAAGCTGAAATTTCGGCAGCCAAAGCAAACCTCTGCGCGCCCGACAGAACGAGCCACGTGCATCGGCGCCTACAGCTCCTCAAGGCTAGCGAGGCCTCGTGGGCGACGTTCCTCTGGCAGGCTGCGCAGCTGAACTCCCCCGTGTCGCCTAAGAGTCCGTGACGTGACGTATTCAAAGCTCAGCAGAAATTAACAATCCAAAGTTGTTTCTAAGCACAAAAGCGGATCTACTACACGAGAAGGAAGGAGTCCTAATTCCGCAAGGCTTTACCTTTTCTTCGAGCTGCCGTCTTCCTGCTGCCCCAAAGACCATTGCCAGGCAATTAACCTGGGGTCGCGCTAAATGAGCCTTCCTGAAAGCCACCTCTTCGTTTTACAATTCGCACGCTTGCCTCTCCCTCTCTCGCTGGCCACCTGACCGCCGTTCCCCGAAGACGGGAATTTGCCGTCTTGGAGCTCTTAAAGCACGACGCTTCACAGATGCAGAGAGTCACGCGCACGGAAACGGATGGACGCAGCGTCCTTTCCGTAACGCGTACGCACCTTCCGTTAGATGTCGCTCATCTGTTATTCCGATCGCTATTACCGGCGAACCTTCCTCACCGGGAGGAACGGGCTTTCCCTTTCGGGGCGACGGAGACGGCTCTCGCTCGGTTCCCTTTAATTTTATTACTTCGGCTCGCTTACGTTTTTCTGTCTCTTCAGCTTCAGCCGTGGCAACGAATCTAAAAATTAAATATCCTATCTTTCCTTTTCTACGTACGCGTGTACGATAACAAAACAAAATACAAACGACCGAAGCAAAACTAAGGCAGCTACGGTTAACAAGAGGCGCAGGGCAGCAACGGGTCGCTTAGTCCTCAGCGCTGCCTCCGGGAGGGAGGCCGAAAGAACGAACGTTCCGCATCAAGAGTTACCTTGGTTACCCGGGCCAGAACGCCTCCTACTGTCGCAGCTTCTGGGGAGATCGAGGGTCCGCTGCTGCATTTTTGCTTCCTCCTTTCAGCCCGCCCCTTCGGGAGTAAGCGCAAAAAACCGCTCGCTCGTCCGGCTTTGCTCTTTGTCAGCATTTGCTATTGTCGGTTCCGCCTCTGTAACAAAGACAGAAAATTGCATTTCGCTTCCAACAAAACACTTCGATTTACACGCGTTCTTTTCCTCTTTCCCGTGTTTTTTTTTTTTTTCTTTCCCCTCTTTCTTTCTTTCTTTTTCCTTCTTTCCCTCAAAGGAAAGGTCTTAATACACCGCTTTGCATCGTACGTTACGGGGTAAGCCGTTTGGAAACACTACAGGGCCGACGCCGCGCCGCAACCCTGCTCCGGGGCCCGCCTGCCCCCCCGCTCCGCTCCGCCGCGCCGCCTCCGCAGGGGCGAGCGCGTGCCCCGGCCCGCGCTGCCAACGAACTGGCGCCCTAAACGCCGCGCACGCAAAACGCAAAGTCACACCCGCGCTCCCGGCGCGGCGCCGGGTCCCAGCCCGCCCCCCCACTCGCCCCGCACCGCCGCCTCCACGCAGCGACGGCCGCAGCGGGCAGGATGCAGCCCGACGCCCCCCGAACCTATGCGTTCGCCTCACCCGGGGGCCCCACATCCTTCACTCCACGCCACCTCCGCACTCACCCGCCGCCGCCGCCGCCAAGCGAAAACGCCCTCCCTGCTCGCCGCCATCTTGCTTCCCCGCCGCCGCGCATGCGCCGCTCGCCAACGGACTGCGGCGGCAGTGACGCTTGAGCACCGCGCACGTGCCGGCTCGGACAGCGCGGGGGGGGGGGAGCGAGGGGAGCGGGAGGGGAGCAGAGGGAGCCCGAGGGGCGGGGGGGAGCGAGGGGAGCCCGAGGGGCGGGGCGGAGTGCGAGGGGAGCGCGAGAGGCGGGGGGGAGCGTGAGGGGAGCAGGGGGGCCCGAGGAGCGGGGGGGAGCACGAGGGGAGCCCGAGAAGCGGGGGGGAGCGCGGGGGCGGGGGGGAGCGCGAGGGGACCAGGGGGAGCGCGAGGGGCGGGGCGGAGCGCGAGGGGAGCAAGGGGAGCCCGAGAGGAGCCTGAGAAGCAGGGGGGAGCCCGAGAAGCGGGGGGGAGCGCGAGGGGAGCAGGGGGAGTGCGAGGGGCGGGGCAGAGCGCGAGGGGAGCTGGGGGGGCCCGAGGAGCGGGGGGGAGCGTGAGAGGAGCCTGAGAAGCAGGGGGGAGCGCGAGGGGAGCAGGGGGAGCCCGAGGGGCGGGGCGGAGCGCGAGGGGAGCGCGAGGGGCGGGGCGGAGCGCGAGGGGAGCAGGGGGAGCGCGAGGGGAGCAGGGGGAGCGCGAGGGGAGCAGGGGGAGCCCGAGGGGCGGGGCGGAGCCCGAGGGGAGCCCGAGAAGCGGGGGGGGAGCGCGGGGTGTGGGGGGGAGCGCGAGGGGAGCAGGGGGAGCCCGAGGAGCGGGGGGGGGAGCGCGAGGGGCGGGTGGAGCGGGGAATCCCGAGGGGCGGGGGGGAGCCGGGGAGCCCGAGGGGCGGGGGGGGAGCACGAAGGGAGGCGAGACCCGCAATGGCATGCTCGCGCCGCGGCGCTGCAGCCGGGCGGCTCACGCGTGCGAACCGCAGCCCGCCGCGGCAGCCCGGGACTCCCAGCGAGCGCCCCGAGGCTGCCCGAGCCCGTGGCCGCTCCAAGAGCACCGGGAAGGGGCAACGAGCACGCTCCATTCGCTTACCCGTTACCGAAACGGCGGAGAGCAGCAGCAAACATGGCGACCGGCACTGAGCATGTGCGCGCCGGCTGTCTGCGCATGCGCGCCCCCCCCCACCGGGTGCAGTACCGCTTTTTGGACACAGGGTGGCAGCAGTGAGCGCGGCGGAACGCTCTGCGCGTGCGCGCCCCCCCCACAGGGTGCAGTACCGATTTTTGGACACAGGGTGGCAGCAGTGAGCACGGCGGAACCCAGTGCGCACGCGAGTCCCCCCACAGGGTGCAGTACCGATTTTTGGACACAGGGTGGCAGCAGTGAGCACGGCGGAACCCAGTGCGCACGCGAGCCCCCCCCACAGGGTGCAGTACCGATTTTTGGACACAGGGTGGCAGCAGTGAGCACGGCGGAACCCAGTGCGCATGCGCGCCCCCCTTTATCGTGCCGTACCGCTTTTTTGACGCCCCGAGGGCAGCAGGGCGCGCGGCCGGCCGCCGTGCGCCTGCGCGCCCCCCTTTCCGTGCCGTACTGCTTTTTTGACGCCCCGAGGGCAGCAGGGCGCGCGGCCGCCCCCGGCACGCGCACACCGCTGCAGAGCCCCCCCGCCCGCCCTTTGCAGACATTTCACCACCCTCGCCTCGGCTCATCTGCCCTTACTTACAGCGCCTGCTGCGAGGCGCAGCGTCGCCGCGTGTCGTGCTCGAGCCGCTGCTCCTAGAGGCTCCAGTAACAGCGCTTTCCTTTGAACATCGTTGCAAAATACTCCACAGACAAAAAAGAGTCAGAGGCTGCACTTAAAAAAACAAAACGAAAACAAAAAAACCACCCACCTACTTAACGGGACAATTTGCAAGCGTTCCAAGAAGCAGCCGTTCTTCTTTAGAACTTTCGACCTCTCGCCTTTACTGATCGTTAAACAAAATAAACAGCCCAAAGCAAGCCGCGCTATTTGCTTGACAGACTGCTCGGGTTTTATTATTAAACGGTACGAGATGCTGGCACGCGGCATGTCTTCTTCGGATTCTTGGGCTGACGTTCCTTCGGCCGCACGCACGCGGTCAAAGGCGTCTTTTTCACGTCCCGCCGTCAGGGCCTCCCCAGCAATTCCCGCAGCGACTCCCCCCTCGGGACAAACAGCTCGAGGACACGCACGGTCTTGCTAAAAGAACGGGGGGGGGGGGGGGAACAAACGCGTGCGCTGAGCGCGGCACTCGCAGACCCGATCTTCGGGTCCAAAAGAAAACTCTCTAAAGCGGACCAGGCGGGCCAAAGAGGTCCCTTCTTTGCGCCACGCTTCTTTCCTCGCACAGACGTCGGCCGCCTCTGCCCGCTCTCACGGTATCCCCTACCGGCAAGGACACGGCGAAACGTTTCGGAAACGACGGCGTTTCCCAGAAGCGTTTCCGCCGCCTTGGGAAAACGGCCGAAGGAGAGGCTCACGCGGGGCGCGTAGCTAGAAAGAACGCTCCGCACAAAGGCCTAAAATGACCAGCCCGGAGCAGGGATCCCGGGCTCTCCGGGAGCGCAGGAGTTCTCACGTCCTTACTGAGCAGAGACCGCTGCCCGTGAAACACGAGACGCCGCAGCGACGCCGATCGTTGGAGGGAAGCCTGCAATAAGAGCGAAAGAAAAGCAGACGTTGAGGACAAAGACCAAGTTACGAGCCCCTCGCGATTCAGACACGCTTCTAGATTTACCGCCTATTTCAAGGCGCGCCTTCGGCAATTCCGTCCAATTGATTTTCCCCGAAGCCCGAGACGCGGACGAAACGCCTCTCAAAGGAAGGTACGGCATAACCGCTCTGGCCTATAAACTACCGGTTTCGACGCAGGAAAAGCACAGGGAAAGCACTAGCGTTCCCCCAAGAAACCACGTCCAAGCGGACCGAATGAAGTAGGCCCCAAGTCTGAAAGCGGACCTAAAGGAGCCCGTTTGGCGGTCGCGAGCTGGAATACACCGTTCTCCTTCTCACTAACAACCTCCCGTAGAGACCGGCAGCTGTACAGCGCCTTCTACGCTACACGGAGGAGTCGGATAGCGGGCAGATGCCGCGTCCCGAATGCGCAACTAGAGATTTGAACGCACGGACGTAAACAAACGCCCGTGGCGTAGCGGAGGTCTAGCGTATTCACGTTTACCGTGCGTCAGTTCTCCTCTGCGGACAGGCCGTTCCATCTTCTTTACTCGTTAGCTGACAGACGCCCTAGGAGAAAGCAAAGAAAGGAAGAAATTCAAAAGGAAATGAAACAGATCGGAGGGAGCCTCAAAGGCTTTGATCCATCCCCCCAGGCAGCCGAACCACCTTCGCAAAGGCACACCTCAAAAGACACGTCCTTCCGGGATCGCTGCACAGCCCAGCCAGAAAAGAGGAACAGAAACAAACAGAACGAGAAGGCTGCAGAGGGGGACGGAGGGCCGGAAAGGAGCCTGCTGTCCAGCGATGGTATTTTACCGCTCCTTGCGCGTTAGCAGCCCCTTTCAGATGCTTAAGCCCAAATTCTCTCAGCCCTTAACAGCTTCAGTACCCGCGGCACCTAGTTTTTCCACGCTCTCCAGTCTTCCTCGCTCTTTCCCGTCTCGGGCGAAAAGCCTCCCAGACCCCGTCTGCACTTACGCGCTTCCTTAAAACAGGATCGCCGAAATCAACCGAACGGGCTGAGCTGCTCCTCTTCCGCTCGCCGGCCCTCGGAACGTCAGCCTGCAAACGAATCGGACCACCGAGGTCACCGGCAGAGTCTCCTTTCGGAGCTCGGCCCCCCCCAAGCTTTAACGACGGTTTCCCAAGCGGGGCAAACGCAGGGCCTCCCTTCGGCCCCGGAACGGTTTTTATCGCGGGCTCCCAAGTCGCCGTTACGACACTAAGCGGCAAAGCAAGGCAAAGACAGCTGGGGTCGCAGCTTACCCACCTAGGCACGAAAATTCTTCTTTGAGGCCTCCCTCGCTGCTTTTGCCAGGTAAACACACCAAAACAAAGCTCCCGACAGGCAGCTGAGGCTTCACATGGACCTCGGGGCCCCGCTAGCAACGGCGACGCCGGAGCCGCCGGGCTACCAGGCGCTATTCCCCCCCCCTCCCCTCCCCTCCCCTCCCCTCCCCTGCCGGCCCGCGAACCGCGGCTTATTACTCACGAGTCCGGGAAGGACGCCGCCGACCTTCCCGCGGCCGAAGGCTCCTCGTCAGGAGCGGGCAGAGAACCTTTCCGCCGGCATTCGGAGTCTCCCGGCCGCTCTCGACACCCGATAACTTGCCGAGAAAGGGCTGAGGGCGGGAGCCTGCAGTTCTTCACGGCAGCACACAGTCGTTCCCCGATGTGCCGAACGCCTAGCATTAACACAATTTAGAAATACAAAAATACCACCGCTACAGGGCGCAAAGCCAAGCTGAAATTTCGGCAGCCAAAGCAAACCTCTGCGCGCCCGACAGAACGAGCCACGTGCATCGGCGCCTACAGCTCCTCAAGGCTAGCGAGGCCTCGTGGGCGACGTTCCTCTGGCAGGCTGCGCAGCTGAACTCCCCCGTGTCGCCTAAGAGTCCGTGACGTGACGTATTCAAAGCTCAGCAGAAATTAACAATCCAAAGTTGTTTCTAAGCACAAAAGCGGATCTACTACACGAGAAGGAAGGAGTCCTAATTCCGCAAGGCTTTACCTTTTCTTCGAGCTGCCGTCTTCCTGCTGCCCCACATACCATTGCCAGGCAATTAACCTGGGGTCGCGCTAAATGAGCCTTCCTGAAAGCCACCTCTTCGTTTTACAATTCGCACGCTTGCCTCTCCCTCTCTCGCTGGCCACCTGACCGCCGTTCCCCGAAGACGGGAATTTGCCGTCTTGGAGCTCTTAAAGCACGACGCTTCACAGATGCAGAGAGTCACGCGCACGGAAACGGATGGACGCAGCGTCCTTTCCGTAACGCGTACGCACCTTCCGTTAGATGTCGCTCATCTGTTATTCCGATCGCTATTACCGGCGAACCTTCCTCACCGGGAGGAACGGGCTTTCCCTTTCGGGGCGACGGAGACGGCTCTCGCTCGGTTCCCTTTAATTTTATTACTTCGGCTCGCTTACGTTTCTCTGTCTCTTCAGCTTCAGCCGTGGCAACGAATCTAAAAATTAAATATCCTATCTTTCCTTTTCTACGTACGCGTGTACGATAACAAAACAAAATACAAACGACCGAAGCAAAACTAAGGCAGCTACGGTTAACAAGAGGCGCAGGGCAGCAACGGGTCGCTTAGTCCTCAGCGCTGCCTCCGGGAGGGAGGCCGAAAGAACGAACGTTCCGCATCAAGAGTTACCTTGGTTACCCGGGCCAGAACGCCTCCTACTGTCGCAGCTTCTGGGGAGATCGAGGGTCCGCTGCTGCATTTTTGCTTCCTCCTTTCAGCCCGCCCCTTCGGGAGTAAGCGCAAAAAACCGCTCGCTCGTCCGGCTTTGCTCTTTGTCAGCATTTGCTATTGTCGGTTCCGCCTCTGTAACAAAGACAGAAAATTGCATTTCGCTTCCAACAAAACACTTCGATTTACACGCGTTCTTTTTCTCTTTCCCGTGTTTTTTTTTTTTTTCTTTCCCCTCTTTCTTTCTTTCTTTTTCCTTCTTTCCCTCAAAGGAAAGGTCTTAATACACCGCTTTGCATCGTACGTTACGGGGTAAGCCGTTTGGAAACACTACAGGGCCGACGCCGCGCCGCAACCCTGCTCCGGGGCCCGCCTGCCCCCCCGCTCCGCTCCGCCGCGCCGCCTCCGCAGGGGCGAGCGCGTGCCCCGGCCCGCGCTGCCAACGAACTGGCGCCCTAAACGCCGCGCACGCAAAACGCAAAGTCACACCCGCGCTCCCGGCGCGGCGCCGGGTCCCAGCCCGCCCCCCCACTCGCCCCGCACCGCCGCCTCCACGCAGCGACGGCCGCAGCGGGCAGGATGCAGCCCGACGCCCCCCGAACCTATGCGTTCGCCTCACCCGGGGGCCCCACATCCTTCACTCCACGACACCTCCGCACTCACCCGCCGCCGCCGCCGCCGAGCGAAAACGCCCTCCCTGCTTGCCGCCATCTTGCTTCCCCGCCGCCGCGCATGCGCCGCTCGCCAACGGACTGCGGCGGCAGTGACGCTTGAGCACCGCGCACGTGCCGGCTCGGACAGCGCGGGGGGGGGGGAGCGAGGGGAGCGGGAGGGGCGGGGGGGAGCGAGGGGAGCGGGAGGGGAGCCCGAGGGGCGGGGCGGAGTGCGAGGGGAGCGCGAGAGGCGGGGGGGAGCGTGAGGGGAGCAGGGGGGCCCGAGGAGCGGGGGGGAGCACGAGGGGAGCCCGAGAAGCGGGGGGGAGCGCGGGGGCGGGGGGGAGCGCGAGGGGACCAGGGGGAGCGCGAGGGGCGGGGCGGAGCGCGAGGGGAGCAAGGGGAGCCCGAGAGGAGCCTGAGAAGCAGGGGGGAGCCCGAGAAGCGGGGGGGAGCGCGAGGGGAGCAGGGGGAGTGCGAGGGGCGGGGCAGAGCGCGAGGGGAGCAAGGGGAGCCCGAGGAGCGGGGGGGAGCGTGAGAGGAGCCTGAGAAGCAGGGGGGAGCCCGAGAAGCGGGGGGGAGCGCGAGGGGAGCAGGGGGAGCCCGAGGGGCGGGGCGGAGCGCGAGGGAAGCGCGAGAAGCGGGGGGGAGCGCGAGGGGCGGGGCGGAGCGCGAGGGGAGCAGGGGGAGCCCGAGGGGCGGGGCGGAGCGCGAGGGGAGCGCGAGGGGCGAGGCGGAGCGCGAGGGGAGCAGGGGGAGCGCGAGGGGAGCAGGGGGAGCGCGAGGGGCGGGGCGGAGCGCGAGGGGAGCCCGAGAAGCGGGGGGGAGCGCGAGGGGAGCCCGAGAAGCGGGGGGGAGCGCGAGGGGAGCAGGGGGAGCCCGAGGAGCGGGGCGGAGCCCGAGGGGAGCCCGAGAAGCGGGGGGGAGCGCGGGGGTGGGGGGGAGCGCGAGGGGAGCCCGAGAAGCGGGGGGGAGCGCGAGGGGCGGGTGGAGCGGGGAATCCCGAGGGGCGGGGGGGAGCCGGGGAGCCCGAGGGGCGGGGGGGAGCACGAAGGGAGGCGAGACCCGCAATGGCATGCTCGCACCGCGGCGCTGCAGCCGGGCGGCTCACGCGTGCGAACCGCAGCCCGCCGCGGCAGCCCGGGACTCCCAGCGAGCGCCCCGAGGCTGCCCGAGCCCGTGGCCGCTCCAAGAGCACCGGGAAGGGGCGACGAGCACGCTCCATTCGCTTACCCGTTACCGAAACGGCGGAGAGCAGCAGCAAACATGGCGACCGGCACTGAGCATGTGCGCGCCGGCTGTCTGCGCATGCGCGCCCCCCCACCGGGTGCAGTACCGCTTTTTGGACACAGGGTGGCAGCAGTGAGCACGGCGGAACCCAGTGCGCATGCGCGCCCCCCTTTCCGTGCCGTACTGCTTTTTTGACGCCCCGAGGGCAGCAGGGCGCGCGGCCGCCCCCGGCACGCGCACACCGCTGCAGAGCCCCCCCGCCCGCCCTTTGCAGACATTTCACCACCCTCGCCTCGGCTCATCTGCCCTTATTTACAGCGCCTGCTGCGAGGCGCAGCGTCGCCGCGTGTCGTGCTCGAGCCGCTGCTCCTAGAGGCTCCAGTAACAGCGCTTTCCTTTGAACATCGTTGCAAAATACTCCACAGACAAAAAAAGAGTCAGAGGCTGCACTTAAAAAATCAAAACGAAAACAAAAAAACCACCCACCTACTTAACGGGACAATTTGCAAGCGTTCCAAGAAGCAGCCGTTCTTCTTTAGAACTTTCGACCTCTCGCCTTTACTGATCGTTAAACAAAATAAACAGCCCAAAGCAAGCCGCGCTATTTGCTTGACAGACTGCTCGGGTTTTATTATTAAACGGTACGAGATGCTGGCACGCGGCATGTCTTATTCGGATTCTTGGGCCGACGTTCCTTCGGCCGCACGCACGCGGTCAAATGCGTCTTTTTCACGTCCCGCCATCAGGGCCTCCCCAGCAATTCCCGCAGCGACTCCCCCCTCGGGACAAACAGCTCGAGGACACGCACGGTCTTGCTAAAAGAACGGGGGGGGGGGGGGGAACAAACGCGTGCGCTGAGCGCGGCACTCGCAGACCCGATCTTCGGGTCCAAAAGAAAACTCTCTAAAGCGGACCAGGCGGGCCAAAGAGGTCCCTTCTTTGCGCCACGCTTCTTTCCTCGCACAGACGTCGGCCGCCTCTGCCCGCTCTCACGGTATCCCCTACCGGCAAGGACACGGCTGTTACAGGTAAACGCGACAAATTGACAACCACTCGGGCCGGGTTGCATAAATTCCAATTTAATAAAATAATTGAGCAAGTCACAAGTAAGCAAAACAGCGCTGGGCGGCCGGGGGAATCTCCTGCTCCACCAACGGCGCGCGCAATCCCCCCCTCACAGTCTCCTTATATGCAATTCCAGCTCCAGGTATATGTGGCACTTCCTGTAACTTCTGCGGTTGCGCCGGCTGTTGCTAGGGGGTCTTCTTCAGCCCTCTGCATTGTGAGTGGTGACCCTCAGGTCACGCATATATTTTACAACTTTCGAAGTCGTGCTATATTTCACAGTTGTGTGACATCGCCATCACCATATTAGGCTATCTAAACTAACATTGCCGCTTTGCTATCTCAACTCCCTTATCTCAGGCAGGGTACATGCCCCCACCACAGGATGTAGGATGTTCCCACAGATGTTTCCAAGGCTGTTTCTTACTTTGATGTAACCAATTAGCACACATCACAGTCCAGGATGTTTCAAGGCTGTTTCTCAATTTGATGTAACAAATTAGCACATATCACAATCCCCCCTTTTTGTTTTGGTCCCTTCTAATTTGTTCATCAAATCGAGCAACAACCTCCTGTGCCAGGGAGAGCATAGGGTTATGCTTACTCTCATCTTCATTTAGTTGTTCATATTGACTTCTTATCAACAGTAGGTGGGCAGCTTCGAGTCTGCTTTTTGCTAAGTTAATTATTTTATTTACTATACACGGTCCAAAGGTCAACACTAGTACTAGTAAAGTCAATGGGCCCGCGATGGTAGACAATAAGGTTGTTAGCCAGGGAGAATGACTGAACCATGATTCATACCACCCTTGCTGGGCTTCTCTTTCCTTTTTACGTTTTTCAAGGCCTTCTCTCAATTTCGCCATAGTATCCCTGACAACTCCTGTATGATCCGTGTAAAAACAACATTCTTCTCCTAGGGCTGCACACAATCCTCCCTGTTGCAAAAATAAGAGGTCCATCCCTCTTCTGTTCTGTAAAACTACTTCTGATAGCGATGTCAACGATTTTTCTAAGGCTGTAATGGATTTTTCTATTCGTTCTAAGTCCTCATCCACTGCTGCTCGTAGGGTGCTAAGGCTCTGCTGCTGCACCACTAAGGAGGAGATTCCAGTTCCCGCTCCTACTGCCCCTAGGCCCAGTAAGGTGGCTATAGTAATTGCGGTGATTGGTTCTCTCTTTACTCGGACCGGATGAGGGGTGTCCCAATGGTCGTACATCACATTTTCTGGGTGGTACAAGATCCTGGGAACTACCTCTATTTGTATACAATATTCTTGGGACTCACCAAGTACCCTTAGGGAGACACAGGGAGTTAGGCCCGTTTTTGAACATATCCACCTAGCTCCTTGGGTGGGAATAATCCATCCAATTTCGGAGGTGTAGGTTTGCAGTGTCACAGACCCACACAGCTTTTTCTTTGATTTTGGTATTTTACCAATACACATTCCCATTCCCGTAACTTGCTCCATGGTCAACCCCTTCTTCTTATCTTCCCATTGACACTGTGAGCCGGGATCATTGCTCACAGTATATGTCATATTTACTCCTATTGCTTCATAAAAAGGGGTCTTATGTCGTAGCATAACCAGCAATGGGTGGTTATACTAGGGGTTGTAGCATTTAATACTTTGTAGGTTGCCTGTACAATCTTCCACAGAGGATTGTCTACCCCCTCTGTGGCTTTACTTTCTGAGATTACAACAGTATCTTTCGGGGTGGGGTGGCTCATAGGAATACTTGTCAAATTCATTATCGCAGCCGTTGGTTTGATTCTTAATTTTGCTCCTTTAACGGCTAGATTCGGCCCTATTGCTTGAGGAGCAGGTTGCACACTTTCTTTCTTTATGAAAATCAATCCACCCCTATCGGTCCCGGGCTCCCAGTACCGGACTCCCCAGGTCTTTCCCAAAAACCACCCTGGATCTTCAGGACGGGTGATATTTATCATTAAATGTTTACAGTCCGAATGGGAGGACGGACGCGTACCTCCAGAAGAGTCTCGTTTGGGGGGTGTACAACCATAGGGTCCCCACTGGGTCTGAATAAACTTATCTGATCCTGCGCCGGGTGTCCAATCAGAGGCTATAGTTTCACATCCCCAATAAGCACAATAATAAGAGTTTGGGTAGTTACAGTATCCTCGCCCAGGATTAGAACTAGGGCAAAAGTAAAACCCCTTTAGATTTAAACATGGCTCAATGGGTACCAATTCACACAAGGTAGGTGTGAATGTAGGTTTCCCGGGTACGCTTCGTACTTGGATCACTGTTTGATCTTCCCATCTCATTAATGACCATTTAAAGGGTTGGTGTACATTATGTTCCCCTTGGATTCGTCTTCCTAATAAGCCCAGCACAATCATCTTCCAGAGGAGTAGTGGACCCATGGCTTGGTCAACGGATATTTTACGAACCCTTAATGCCTTGGAGGGGCGGTCCGTGATGCCAAGTGTCTCTGGGACTTTAAAGAGTCTGGGTCTTACAATTTTGGGTATTCCTGCTTAGGAGGTGGCTTATCGGCCTCGATCCCCACAAGTTCTATACGTCTCTGCCTCCCCTGCCTACTCTTTTGCTTCAGAGCAGCAGGGTGTACCGTCTTCTCGGCAGCAGCCGTATTCTTCAGGGGAACCTCCTGTATGAGCCTTTTAGATTTTTTTAAAGGCTTCCCAGTTCCCAAGAGTGACACTCAACATACGGCGCGGTCCGCCTATAATTGGTGTTTTCAATTTTGGCCTTATGTGATTTGGGGTGGTTGGCGTGGGTACAACCTTTCTCTGGTTGTACTCCTTTTAACAAAGGCTTCCCACCGTTCTACCGATCTTTTCTTAAGATCTTTTAATGTCCAATAAGTCAATTTTGTCGTAACAAGGGCGGCAAATGCTGTTAGGGAGATACCCGTACTAACAATGAGTCCACTACTTCCCTTTACAAACCCTACATGCATAACACACAAAGGGATAACAAATACAATGTGGGGTTATAACAAATACTATGTTAGGTTTTACAAAAGGTGGTCTCACTTATCGAGGTTTCCAGGTTTCTTCTTAAAGGTTACTTTTAAATTGTCCAGGTTTCCAAAGGCTTCCCACGATGATTCTGAAATCGGTCCTTTAATTCTGCTAGCATGTGTCCATCCTCGCTCTGCGGTACGAATAGCAGTGTCTGTGGTAAGCAAAACAAGGAAAGGTCCCTCCCAGCGGGGAGTCAAGGATGAGTCTTTCCAGGTTTTAATTAAAACCTTGTCTCCAGGGTTAACTCGGTGAATGGCTACATCTAGTGGAGGTCTCTGTGCTATTAGTCCTTTCTTTATCAATTCTTGTCTTCTCTTCATAAGCTCTGTAATATATTTCTGTAATAATCTCTCTTCTACTTTAGGATGTTCTTTTGGTATTTCTAAATCATATGGCATCCCATATAACATTTCAAAAGGGGAGACTCCTGTGTCAGTTCTGGGCTGAGTTCGTATATTCAACAAAGCTAAGGGTAAACACTTGATCCAATTCATCTGGGTTTCCATCATTAGCTTTGTTAACTGTTTTTTTATTTCCCCATTCATCCTTTCTACCTTTCCTGAACTTTGAGGATGCCAGGGAGTGTGATACTCCCACTTGATTCCTAAAGGATCTAATGTTTCTTTAATGACCTTGGATGTAAAATGTGGCCCCCTGTCTGAGTCTATGACCAATACATTCCCATACCGGGGTATGATATTTTCTAACAATATCTTGGTTACCGATTTCGCAGTTGCTCGGGCTACGGGAAAAGCTTCTACAAAGTAAGTTAAATGATCTACTATAACTAATAGGTATTTATACCTGCCCACTTCTGGGAGTTCTGTAAAGTCAACCTGTATTTTCTCAAATGGTCTCCTGGCTATGGATCGTCCCCCTGGGACCTTTTTTCTGAGGTGCTGCTTGTTAACCTTCTGACAGGTCAAACATTCTCCCACTAGTCTTTTTGCTATGTCATATATTCCAATGCACATATATTTAGTTCCAAACTGGTCTACTAATGCTTGCACTCCCCAGTGAGTCTGTCGGTGGAATTCTTTCATGATTCTCCAAGCTACGCCTTTGGATACAATTTCTCTATCATCGGGCAGCACCCATTTACCTTCTTTTTCTAGGGCTCCTATCTGTCGTAATGTATCTATTTCCTGTTTAGTAAAACTCATCCTGGTATCTAGTTTATCTTGGCCCTCTTTTCCTTCAGACAATAGGTGTAAAGCTGCTTTTTTTGCTTCTTCATCTGCTAGATTATTTCCCCTTATGTGGTAAAATGTGCCTTTTTGATGGTCCCTAACATGTACTACTGCGATTCTCCGAGGTCCCCTCAGAGCTTCTAAAGTTTTTCTGATTAATTTTTCGTGCACTAAATTCTTCCCTTGTGAATTAATCAGTCCCCGTTCTTCCCACATTTTCCCAAATGTGTGTACTACTCCATAAGCATATTTAGAGTCGGTGTATATAGTCCCTATTTTGCCCTTTAAAATTTCTAAGGCTCTAAAAACTGCATACAATTCACAAGCCTGGGCCGACCAAGTTTTGTGTAGGGGCCCTGATTCTATTAACTCTAGAGACTTTCCATCTACAATAGCATACCCTGATCTGCATTTCCCTTCAACTACGCGAGAGGATCCGTCCACAAAGAATTTAGTCCCCTCTGGTAACTCTTCTTCTTCTAAATCTTCTCTTATTTTTGTTTGGTATTCTATTAGACGCATGCAATCATGTCTTAATTGACCACTGGGTTCCCCATACAGGAACTGGGCTGGATTCTGCAAGCTTGTAGTCTCAATTTCCAACTTTGGAGAATGGATTAAAATGCCCTCGTATTTTAATAGTCTGGCATCGGTTATCCATTTTTCGGCTTTTTGTTGTAATACTCCTCGTATATTATGAGGGGTATATATTTTTAATTCTCCTCCAAAGGTTATCTTTTTAGCCTCTTCTACTAATAAGGCTGTAGCTACAATGGCTTGTAGGCAAGTGGGCCATCCCCGACTGACGGGGTCTAGCAATTTTGAAAAATACCCTATAGGTTTCTTTTTCCCTGCCCATTCCTGTGTTAGGACTCCAAAGGCTGTTCCTTCCTGTGTATTAATAAACATGTAGAATGGTCTCTTAATATCTGGTAAACTCAAAACAGGTGCATTCACCAAGTCAGCCTTCAATTCTTCGAGGCTTTGATTATCGGTTTGAGTCCATTTTATTAGCCCATCTACTATTAGTTTTTTTATATAAAAATTTTACTTTATTGCTATAATTTTCAATCCATTGTCTGCAATACCCTAATAACCCCAGCAATTGTCGGACCTGTCTTTTGCTCTTCGGGGGTCTTATTGACAGTATACCATTTACCCTTTCAGGGTCCAATTTTTTTGTGCCCTTGCTAAGCCAATGTCCCAAATACTTCACCTCTTCTTCCGTAAATTGCAACTTTGATTTCGATACTTTCAATCCCTTTAAACTTAGGAAATTTAACAACTTAATACTCTCACATCTAACTTCCTCCTGGGTTTTTCCTGCTAAAAGCAAATCATCCACATATTGTGTTAAAGTAATTTGAGGATTAGTTTCGTAAGTACTTAGAACCTGCTCCAGGGCTTGCCCAAACAAATTAGGGGATTCTGTAAACCCTTGTGGTAAAACAGTCCATCGGAGTTGTTGTTTCCTATGGGTATCTGGGTCTTCCCACTCGAAGGCAAAAAAGTCTCTACATTCTTCCTTAAGGGGGCATGCCCAAAATGCATCTTTCAGGTCTATAACCGTATACCATTTAGCCTCAGGTGACAGCTGACTAAGTATGATATCGGGGTTAGCTACAATTGGGAACCTGGTAATTGTTCTTTTGTTTATTTCTCTTAAATCTTGTACCAATCTATAAGTACCGTCTGGTTTCTTTACGGGCAGTATGGGGGTATTATAGGGAGACATACAAGGCTCCAGTAACCTTTGATTTATTAGCCTCTGGATTACTGGTCGGAGTCCTTGCCTCCCTTCCTGTGACATTGGATATTGCTTGACTCTAACAGGGATTTCTGGATTCCGTATGCTCACTTCAAAAGGAGCAATATCTAGTTTCCTACTGATTCTGGGGTATACCAAACTTCAGGGTTGATTTTGGCCTCATCTTCAATAGTAAGGGTGCATAATTTTATAACTAATTCTTGATTCTCTACTTCTAAATTGACTCCCAATTCAACCATCATATCTCGGCCCAGTAAATTATATTCAGCTTCGGGAACTAATAAAAAGGATCCAACACTTAATCGAGAGTCTGATTCTATTTCCACATTTTTAATTACTGGGACCTTAAAGGGCTCTCCCTTAGCTCCTATCACTTATAAGTTCTCTGGGGATAGCTTACACCCCCAGGGTACCGTTTGGACAGTAGATCTTTCTGCCCCAGAATCCACAAGGAATTCTACTTCTTGTCGCTGGGGACCTAATTTCAATTTTATCAAGGGCTCAGTTCCTTTATGAGTCCCCAGCAAATAGAGCCCCTGACCCCCCTAATCTTCTTGGAACATTTGCTCATCCTGCATTCGCTTCCTACAATTCCTCTTCAGATGCCCTTTTTTCTGGCAATAAAAACACTCCACCTGCCTCAAGTCCCTCGTCACAACTTCTCTGGGTTGTCCTTCTTGGTGAAGTGGCTTTCTTTTAGGTCTGTTATACGACCTAGGGGGTTGTGCCTGGATTCCTCTCTGCCCTTCTCGGACTGCTGCCATCAGAATCTTTGCCTGCCGCCGATGGGTTTCCTCTTCCCTCCGCACATGCACTTTCTGAGCTTCCCTCAGCAATTCGTCCAGCCCCCTATCTTGCCAATCATCTAACTTCTCTAGCTTTCTTCTAATATCTGGAAAGGCCTTTGCTACAAACTGTGTTTTCAATAGAGCCTGTCCCACAGGGGTACTGGGGTCTACCCCGGAATAAAGTTGCAGATTTTTTCTAAGTCTCTCGAGCCACTCTGTTGGTGTCTCATCCTTCTTTTGTTGTTCCATGAAGGCCTTATTAATATTTTGCCCCCTGGGAACAGATTCCCTGATTCCCTGAACTATTATGGCTCTCAGATCGGACATATGTGTCCGATGCTCAGCATTCTGATTGTCCCAGGCCGGCCGTTGAGTGGGCCATTTAATATCTGCAGCGGGACCTTGTTGGTGTTGTTGATCCCAAATCCGCATCCCAGCCCTACGGGTCATTTCCCTTTCTTCCGCTGTAAATAATATGCTTAAGATGGATTGTAATTCCTCCCATGTATAAAGGCTTGGACCTAAAAACTGATCTAATTTCTCAGCCACCCCTAAAGGGTCTTCTAATAAATTCCACATTTCTTTCTTAAAATCCCGTACGTCCCCTGAACTCAGGGGCATAGACACAAATCCCATCCCCGGCTGCGGTCCTCCCATGGGGAGTTCTCGCAAGGGGTACAGCTGATCAGGTCGCCCACCTCCCCTCGTTTGACTCCTCGTGACCCTTCGGGTTTCTTCTGGGGAACTAGGAGGGTTTAGATCCCAGTCTGGGGTCATCGGAGAGGGGCTATGAGGAGGGGCTGGTGTTGGGTTTTGAGCCGGAGCTGAGGGAATATAGGGGGGAGGAGAAACGGGAAGTTCCTCCAGTGTTTTGCTTTTCTTCCTCGAACCCTTCTCTTTCAAGGTAAATATCATGGTCCGAGTATCTGGTCTTATCCATAAACTAGCATACTCACTTTCTTCTAAACTAAAGGGCTCCTTTGAATTCACATATATAGTTAGAGCCTGACATATCCAATTTTCAAAAGACCCGTATACTGGCCAATAAAGGTGGTCTCCTCTAATCTGCTTCCCACCCCATACTTGCATACAGTAATGTACCATTTTTTTTTTCTCGACTTTTTGCCTTTTCTGGAGGGCCAATCGTTCCAATACTTAATCATTAATCCTAAAGGGCTATCGGGCGGTATATCTGGTAACTGTACCGTAAAGCCCTCTATGGGATCAGAAGACTTGCTCTTTTTCCGTCCCATCTTCCGGAGCACCCACCCCAGTCACTCTCTTTCTTTCCGCAGGGGACCGCACTCACACCACCCGAGTCTTTAACTGCTAGGACGGTTGTCCCTTCGCAGCGGGTGGCCCAGTCGGCCGATGGGTGCCCCATTTCGGTCCCCTATTACAACTCTCTCTCTCTGCAGGGGACCGCACTCACACCACCCGAGTCTTTAACTGCTAGGACGGTTGTCCCTTCGCAGCGGGCGGCCCAGTCGGCCGACGGGTGCCCCGTTTCGGTCCCGTTACACAATCACCCTCATGGAGGGTCCGCACTCACTCCGTCCCCTGTTACACAAGGACCCCCTCTCCTGGAGGGTCCGCACTCCCCTGGGGACTTCTCACGTGCTCCGGGTATCCCACCCCAACCGAACGGAACCGCATACATATACTCACTCAGTCCTGAGTCTTCGTTCGGATCTTCGTGCACAAAGTTTACGGGGTACTGCAGTTCTTTTGCTTACTTGTCCTGATTTAGGGTTCGGAAATACAGGTTCTGGTAGGGGAACTACCCACTCAGGGGCCATCCGAAGATGGGATGGGGCGCCTCCCCTGAGTCAGAGTCCTGAAACCAGGGAAGCCTGTATCCGAGTCACGGCACCAAATTGTTACAGGTAAACGCGACAAATTGACAACCACTCGGGCCGGGTTGCATAAATTCCAATTTAATAAAATAATTGAGCAAGTCACAAGTAAGCAAAACAGCGCTGGGCGGCCGGGGGAATCTCCTGCTCCACCAACGGCGCGCGCAATCCCCCCCTCACAGTCTCCTTATAGGCAATTCCAGCTCCAGGTATATGTGGCACTTCCTGTAACTTCTGCGGTTGCGCCGGCTGTTGCTAGGGGGTCTTCTTCAGCCCTCTGCATTGTGAGTGGTGACCCTCAGGTCACGCATATATTTTACAACTTTCGAAGTCGTGCTATATTTCACAGTTGTGTGACATCGCCATCACCATATTAGGCTATCTAAACTAACATTGCCGCTTTGCTATCTCAACTCCCTTATCTCAGGCAGGGTACATGCCCCCACCACAGGATGTAGGATGTTCCCACAGATGTTTCCAAGGCTGTTTCTTACTTTGATGTAACCAATTAGCACACATCACAGTCCAGGATGTTTCAAGGCTGTTTCTCAATTTGATGTAACAAATTAGCACATATCACAATCCCCCCTTTTTGTTTTGGTCCCTTCTAATTTGTTCATCAAATCGAGCAACAACCTCCTGTGCCAGGGAGAGCATAGGGTTATGCTTACTCTCATCTTCATTTAGTTGTTCATATTGACTTCTTATCAACAGTAGGTGGGCAGCTTCGAGTCTGCTTTTTGCTAAGTTAATTATTTTATTTACTATACACGGTCCAAAGGTCAACACTAGTACTAGTAAAGTCAATGGGCCCGCGATGGTAGACAATAAGGTTGTTAGCCAGGGAGAATGACTGAACCATGATTCATACCACCCTTGCTGGGCTTCTCTTTCCTTTTTACGTTTTTCAAGGCCTTCTCTCAATTTCGCCATAGTATCCCTGACAACTCCTGTATGATCCGTGTAAAAACAACATTCTTCTCCTAGGGCTGCACACAATCCTCCCTGTTGCAAAAATAAGAGGTCCATCCCTCTTCTGTTCTGTAAAACTACTTCTGATAGCGATGTCAACGATTTTTCTAAGGCTGTAATGGATTTTTCTATTCGTTCTAAGTCCTCATCCACTGCTGCTCGTAGGGTGCTAAGGCTCTGCTGCTGCACCACTAAGGAGGAGATTCCAGTTCCCGCTCCTACTGCCCCTAGGCCCAGTAAGGTGGCTATAGTAATTGCGGTGATTGGTTCTCTCTTTACTCGGACCGGATGAGGGGTGTCCCAATGGTCGTACATCACATTTTCTGGGTGGTACAAGATCCTGGGAACTACCTCTATTTGTATACAATATTCTTGGGACTCACCAAGTACCCTTAGGGAGACACAGGGAGTTAGGCCCGTTTTTGAACATATCCACCTAGCTCCTTGGGTGGGAATAATCCATCCAATTTCGGAGGTGTAGGTTTGCAGTGTCACAGACCCACACAGCTTTTTCTTTGATTTTGGTATTTTACCAATACACATTCCCATTCCCGTAACTTGCTCCATGGTCAACCCCTTCTTCTTATCTTCCCATTGACACTGTGAGCCGGGATCATTGCTCACAGTATATGTCATATTTACTCCTATTGCTTCATAAAAAGGGGTCTTATGTCGTAGCATAACCAGCAATGGGTGGTTATACTAGGGGTTGTAGCATTTAATACTTTGTAGGTTGCCTGTACAATCTTCCACAGAGGATTGTCTACCCCCTCTGTGGCTTTACTTTCTGAGATTACAACAGTATCTTTCGGGGTGGGGTGGCTCATAGGAATACTTGTCAAATTCATTATCGCAGCCGTTGGTTTGATTCTTAATTTTGCTCCTTTAACGGCTAGATTCGGCCCTATTGCTTGAGGAGCAGGTTGCACACTTTCTTTCTTTATGAAAATCAATCCACCCCTATCGGTCCCGGGCTCCCAGTACCGGACTCCCCAGGTCTTTCCCAAAAACCACCCTGGATCTTCAGGACGGGTGATATTTATCATTAAATGTTTACAGTCCGAATGGGAGGACGGACGCGTACCTCCAGAAGAGTCTCGTTTGGGGGGTGTACAACCATAGGGTCCCCACTGGGTCTGAATAAACTTATCTGATCCTGCGCCGGGTGTCCAATCAGAGGCTATAGTTTCACATCCCCAATAAGCACAATAATAAGAGTTTGGGTAGTTACAGTATCCTCGCCCAGGATTAGAACTAGGGCAAAAGTAAAACCCCTTTAGATTTAAACATGGCTCAATGGGTACCAATTCACACAAGGTAGGTGTGAATGTAGGTTTCCCGGGTACGCTTCGTACTTGGATCACTGTTTGATCTTCCCATCTCATTAATGACCATTTAAAGGGTTGGTGTACATTATGTTCCCCTTGGATTCGTCTTCCTAATAAGCCCAGCACAATCATCTTCCAGAGGAGTAGTGGACCCATGGCTTGGTCAACGGATATTTTACGAACCCTTAATGCCTTGGAGGGGCGGTCCGTGATGCCAAGTGTCTCTGGGACTTTAAAGAGTCTGGGTCTTA
Organism: Apteryx mantelli; assembly: GCF_036417845.1. Classification (NCBI taxonomy): domain Eukaryota; kingdom Metazoa; phylum Chordata; class Aves; order Apterygiformes; family Apterygidae; genus Apteryx; species Apteryx mantelli. Next base: position 399,358 of record NW_027118469.1, read on the forward strand.
CAATTTTGGGTATTCCTGCTTAGGAGGTGGCTTATCGGCCTCGATCCCCACAAGTTCTATACGTCTCTGCCTCCCCTGCCTACTCTTTTGCTTCAGAGCAGCAGGGTGTACCGTCTTCTCGGCAGCAGCCGTATTCTTCAGGGGAACCTCCTGTATGAGCCTTTTAGATTTTTTTAAAGGCTTCCCAGTTCCCAAGAGTGACACTCAACATACGGCGCGGTCCGCCTATAATTGGTGTTTTCAATTTTGGCCTTATGTGATTTGGGGTGGTTGGCGTGGGTACAACCTTTCTCTGGTTGTACTCCTTTTAACAAAGGCTTCCCACCGTTCTACCGATCTTTTCTTAAGATCTTTTAATGTCCAATAAGTCAATTTTGTCGTAACAAGGGCGGCAAATGCTGTTAGGGAGATACCCGTACTAACAATGAGTCCACTACTTCCCTTTACAAACCCTACATGCATAACACACAAAGGGATAACAAATACAATGTGGGGTTATAACAAATACTATGTTAGGTTTTACAAAAGGTGGTCTCACTTATCGAGGTTTCCAGGTTTCTTCTTAAAGGTTACTTTTAAATTGTCCAGGTTTCCAAAGGCTTCCCACGATGATTCTGAAATCGGTCCTTTAATTCTGCTAGCATGTGTCCATCCTCGCTCTGCGGTACGAATAGCAGTGTCTGTGGTAAGCAAAACAAGGAAAGGTCCCTCCCAGCGGGGAGTCAAGGATGAGTCTTTCCAGGTTTTAATTAAAACCTTGTCTCCAGGGTTAACTCGGTGAATGGCTACATCTAGTGGAGGTCTCTGTGCTATTAGTCCTTTCTTTATCAATTCTTGTCTTCTCTTCATAAGCTCTGTAATATATTTCTGTAATAATCTCTCTTCTACTTTAGGATGTTCTTTTGGTATTTCTAAATCATATGGCATCCCATATAACATTTCAAAAGGGGAGACTCCTGTGTCAGTTCTGGGCTGAGTTCGTATATTCAACAAAGCTAAGGGTAAACACTTGATCCAATTCATCTGGGTTTCCATCATTAGCTTTGTTAACTGTTTTTTTATTTCCCCATTCATCCTTTCTACCTTTCCTGAACTTTGAGGATGCCAGGGAGTGTGATACTCCCACTTGATTCCTAAAGGATCTAATGTTTCTTTAATGACCTTGGATGTAAAATGTGGCCCCCTGTCTGAGTCTATGACCAATACATTCCCATACCGGGGTATGATATTTTCTAACAATATCTTGGTTACCGATTTCGCAGTTGCTCGGGCTACGGGAAAAGCTTCTACAAAGTAAGTTAAATGATCTACTATAACTAATAGGTATTTATACCTGCCCACTTCTGGGAGTTCTGTAAAGTCAACCTGTATTTTCTCAAATGGTCTCCTGGCTATGGATCGTCCCCCTGGGACCTTTTTTCTGAGGTGCTGCTTGTTAACCTTCTGACAGGTCAAACATTCTCCCACTAGTCTTTTTGCTATGTCATATATTCCAATGCACATATATTTAGTTCCAAACTGGTCTACTAATGCTTGCACTCCCCAGTGAGTCTGTCGGTGGAATTCTTTCATGATTCTCCAAGCTACGCCTTTGGATACAATTTCTCTATCATCGGGCAGCACCCATTTACCTTCTTTTTCTAGGGCTCCTATCTGTCGTAATGTATCTATTTCCTGTTTAGTAAAACTCATCCTGGTATCTAGTTTATCTTGGCCCTCTTTTCCTTCAGACAATAGGTGTAAAGCTGCTTTTTTTGCTTCTTCATCTGCTAGATTATTTCCCCTTATGTGGTAAAATGTGCCTTTTTGATGGTCCCTAACATGTACTACTGCGATTCTCCGAGGTCCCCTCAGAGCTTCTAAAGTTTTTCTGATTAATTTTTCGTGCACTAAATTCTTCCCTTGTGAATTAATCAGTCCCCGTTCTTCCCACATTTTCCCAAATGTGTGTACTACTCCATAAGCATATTTAGAGTCGGTGTATATAGTCCCTATTTTGCCCTTTAAAATTTCTAAGGCTCTAAAAACTGCATACAATTCACAAGCCTGGGCCGACCAAGTTTTGTGTAGGGGCCCTGATTCTATTAACTCTAGAGACTTTCCATCTACAATAGCATACCCTGATCTGCATTTCCCTTCAACTACGCGAGAGGATCCGTCCACAAAGAATTTAGTCCCCTCTGGTAACTCTTCTTCTTCTAAATCTTCTCTTATTTTTGTTTGGTATTCTATTAGACGCATGCAATCATGTCTTAATTGACCACTGGGTTCCCCATACAGGAACTGGGCTGGATTCTGCAAGCTTGTAGTCTCAATTTCCAACTTTGGAGAATGGATTAAAATGCCCTCGTATTTTAATAGTCTGGCATCGGTTATCCATTTTTCGGCTTTTTGTTGTAATACTCCTCGTATATTATGAGGGGTATATATTTTTAATTCTCCTCCAAAGGTTATCTTTTTAGCCTCTTCTACTAATAAGGCTGTAGCTACAATGGCTTGTAGGCAAGTGGGCCATCCCCGACTGACGGGGTCTAGCAATTTTGAAAAATACCCTATAGGTTTCTTTTTCCCTGCCCATTCCTGTGTTAGGACTCCAAAGGCTGTTCCTTCCTGTGTATTAATAAACATGTAGAATGGTCTCTTAATATCTGGTAAACTCAAAACAGGTGCATTCACCAAGTCAGCCTTCAATTCTTCGAGGCTTTGATTATCGGTTTGAGTCCATTTTATTAGCCCATCTACTATTAGTTTTTTTATATAAAAATTTTACTTTATTGCTATAATTTTCAATCCATTGTCTGCAATACCCTAATAACCCCAGCAATTGTCGGACCTGTCTTTTGCTCTTCGGGGGTCTTATTGACAGTATACCATTTACCCTTTCAGGGTCCAATTTTTTTGTGCCCTTGCTAAGCCAATGTCCCAAATACTTCACCTCTTCTTCCGTAAATTGCAACTTTGATTTCGATACTTTCAATCCCTTTAAACTTAGGAAATTTAACAACTTAATACTCTCACATCTAACTTCCTCCTGGGTTTTTCCTGCTAAAAGCAAATCATCCACATATTGTGTTAAAGTAATTTGAGGATTAGTTTCGTAAGTACTTAGAACCTGCTCCAGGGCTTGCCCAAACAAATTAGGGGATTCTGTAAACCCTTGTGGTAAAACAGTCCATCGGAGTTGTTGTTTCCTATGGGTATCTGGGTCTTCCCACTCGAAGGCAAAAAAGTCTCTACATTCTTCCTTAAGGGGGCATGCCCAAAATGCATCTTTCAGGTCTATAACCGTATACCATTTAGCCTCAGGTGACAGCTGACTAAGTATGATATCGGGGTTAGCTACAATTGGGAACCTGGTAATTGTTCTTTTGTTTATTTCTCTTAAATCTTGTACCAATCTATAAGTACCGTCTGGTTTCTTTACGGGCAGTATGGGGGTATTATAGGGAGACATACAAGGCTCCAGTAACCTTTGATTTATTAGCCTCTGGATTACTGGTCGGAGTCCTTGCCTCCCTTCCTGTGACATTGGATATTGCTTGACTCTAACAGGGATTTCTGGATTCCGTATGCTCACTTCAAAAGGAGCAATATCTAGTTTCCTACTGATTCTGGGGTATACCAAACTTCAGGGTTGATTTTGGCCTCATCTTCAATAGTAAGGGTGCATAATTTTATAACTAATTCTTGATTCTCTACTTCTAAATTGACTCCCAATTCAACCATCATATCTCGGCCCAGTAAATTATATTCAGCTTCGGGAACTAATAAAAAGGATCCAACACTTAATCGAGAGTCTGATTCTATTTCCACATTTTTAATTACTGGGACCTTAAAGGGCTCTCCCTTAGCTCCTATCACTTATAAGTTCTCTGGGGATAGCTTACACCCCCAGGGTACCGTTTGGACAGTAGATCTTTCTGCCCCAGAATCCACAAGGAATTCTACTTCTTGTCGCTGGGGACCTAATTTCAATTTTATCAAGGGCTCAGTTCCTTTATGAGTCCCCAGCAAATAGAGCCCCTGACCCCCCTAATCTTCTTGGAACATTTGCTCATCCTGCATTCGCTTCCTACAATTCCTCTTCAGATGCCCTTTTTTCTGGCAATAAAAACACTCCACCTGCCTCAAGTCCCTCGTCACAACTTCTCTGGGTTGTCCTTCTTGGTGAAGTGGCTTTCTTTTAGGTCTGTTATACGACCTAGGGGGTTGTGCCTGGATTCCTCTCTGCCCTTCTCGGACTGCTGCCATCAGAATCTTTGCCTGCCGCCGATGGGTTTCCTCTTCCCTCCGCACATGCACTTTCTGAGCTTCCCTCAGCAATTCGTCCAGCCCCCTATCTTGCCAATCATCTAACTTCTCTAGCTTTCTTCTAATATCTGGAAAGGCCTTTGCTACAAACTGTGTTTTCAATAGAGCCTGTCCCACAGGGGTACTGGGGTCTACCCCGGAATAAAGTTGCAGATTTTTTCTAAGTCTCTCGAGCCACTCTGTTGGTGTCTCATCCTTCTTTTGTTGTTCCATGAAGGCCTTATTAATATTTTGCCCCCTGGGAACAGATTCCCTGATTCCCTGAACTATTATGGCTCTCAGATCGGACATATGTGTCCGATGCTCAGCATTCTGATTGTCCCAGTCCGGCCGTTGAGTGGGCCATTTAATATCTGCAGCGGGACCTTGTTGGTGTTGTTGATCCCAAATCCGCATCCCAGCCCTACGGGTCATTTCCCTTTCTTCCGCTGTAAATAATATGCTTAAGATGGATTGTAATTCCTCCCATGTATAAAGGCTTGGACCTAAAAACTGATCTAATTTCTCAGCCACCCCTAAAGGGTCTTCTAATAAATTCCACATTTCTTTCTTAAAATCCCGTACGTCCCCTGAACTCAGGGGCATAGACACAAATCCCATCCCCGGCTGCGGTCCTCCCATGGGGAGTTCTCGCAAGGGGTACAGCTGATCAGGTCGCCCACCTCCCCTCGTTTGACTCCTCGTGACCCTTCGGGTTTCTTCTGGGGAACTAGGAGGGTTTAGATCCCAGTCTGGGGTCATCGGAGAGGGGCTATGAGGAGGGGCTGGTGTTGGGTTTTGAGCCGGAGCTGAGGGAATATAGGGGGGAGGAGAAACGGGAAGTTCCTCCAGTGTTTTGCTTTTCTTCCTCGAACCCTTCTCTTTCAAGGTAAATATCATGGTCCGAGTATCTGGTCTTATCCATAAACTAGCATACTCACTTTCTTCTAAACTAAAGGGCTCCTTTGAATTCACATATATAGTTAGAGCCTGACATATCCAATTTTCAAAAGACCCGTATACTGGCCAATAAAGGTGGTCTCCTCTAATCTGCTTCCCACCCCATACTTGCATACAGTAATGTACCATTTTTTTTTTCTCGACTTTTTGCCTTTTCTGGAGGGCCAATCGTTCCAATACTTAATCATTAATCCTAAAGGGCTATCGGGCGGTATATCTGGTAACTGTACCGTAAAGCCCTCTATGGGATCAGAAGACTTGCTCTTTTTCCGTCCCATCTTCCGGAGCACCCACCCCAGTCACTCTCTTTCTTTCCGCAGGGGACCGCACTCACACCACCCGAGTCTTTAACTGCTAGGACGGTTGTCCCTTCGCAGCGGGTGGCCCAGTCGGCCGATGGGTGCCCCATTTCGGTCCCCTATTACAACTCTCTCTCTCTGCAGGGGACCGCACTCACACCACCCGAGTCTTTAACTGCTAGGACGGTTGTCCCTTCGCAGCGGGCGGCCCAGTCGGCCGACGGGTGCCCCGTTTCGGTCCCGTTACACAATCACCCTCATGGAGGGTCCGCACTCACTCCGTCCCCTGTTACACAAGGACCCCCTCTCCTGGAGGGTCCGCACTCCCCTGGGGACTTCTCACGTGCTCCGGGTATCCCACCCCAACCGAACGGAACCGCATACATATACTCACTCAGTCCTGAGTCTTCGTTCGGATCTTCGTGCACAAAGTTTACGGGGTACTGCAGTTCTTTTGCTTACTTGTCCTGATTTAGGGTTCGGAAATACAGGTTCTGGTAGGGGAACTACCCACTCAGGGGCCATCCGAAGATGGGATGGGGCGCCTCCCCTGAGTCAGAGTCCTGAAACCAGGGAAGCCTGTATCCGAGTCACGGCACCAAATTGTTACAGGTAAACGCGACAAATTGACAACCACTCGGGCCGGGTTGCATAAATTCCAATTTAATAAAATAATTGAGCAAGTCACAAGTAAGCAAAACAGCGCTGGGCGGCCGGGGGAATCTCCTGCTCCACCAACGGCGCGCGCAATCCCCCCCTCACAGTCTCCTTATAGGCAATTCCAGCTCCAGGTATATGTGGCACTTCCTGTAACTTCTGCGGTTGCGCCGGCTGTTGCTAGGGGGTCTTCTTCAGCCCTCTGCATTGTGAGTGGTGACCCTCAGGTCACGCATATATTTTACAACTTTCGAAGTCGTGCTATATTTCACAGTTGTGTGACATCGCCATCACCATATTAGGCTATCTAAACTAACATTGCCGCTTTGCTATCTCAACTCCCTTATCTCAGGCAGGGTACATGCCCCCACCACAGGATGTAGGATGTTCCCACAGATGTTTCCAAGGCTGTTTCTTACTTTGATGTAACCAATTAGCACACATCACAGTCCAGGATGTTTCAAGGCTGTTTCTCAATTTGATGTAACAAATTAGCACATATCACACGGCGAAACGTTTCGGAAACGACGGCGTTTCCCAGAAGCGTTTCCGCCGCCTTGGGAAAACGGCCGAAGGAGAGGCTCACGCGGGGCGCGTAGCTAGAAAGAACGCTCCGCACAAAGGCCTAAAATGACCAGCCCGGAGCAGGGATCCTGGGCTCTCCGGGAGCGCAGGAGTTCTCACGTCCTTACTGAGCAGAGACCGCTGCCCGTGAAACACGAGACGCCGCAGCGACGCCGATCGTTGGAGGGAAGCCTGCAATAAGAGCGAAAGAAAAGCAGACGTTGAGGACAAAGACCAAGTTACGAGCCCCTCGCGATTCAGACACGCTTCTAGATTTACCGCCTATTTCAAGGCGCGCCTTCGGCAATTCCGTCCAATTGATTTTCCCCGAAGCCCGAGACGCGGACGAAACGCCTCTCAAAGGAAGGTACGGCATAACCGCTCTGGCCTATAAACTACCGGTTTCGACGCAGGAAAAGCACAGGGAAAGCACTAGCGTTCCCCCCAAGAAACCACGTCCAAGCGGACCGATGAAGTAGGCCCCAAGTCTGAAAGCGGACCTAAAGGAGCCCGTTTGGCGGTCGCGAGCTGGAATACACCGTTCTCCTTCTCACTAACAACCTCCCGTAGAGACCGGCAGCTGTACAGCGCCTTCTACGCTACACGGAGGAGTCGGATAGCGGGCAGATGCCGCGTCCCGAATGCGCAACTAGAGATTGGAACGCACGGACGTAAACAAACGCCCGTGACGTAGCGGAGGTCTAGCGTATTCACGTTTACCGTGCGTCAGTTCTCCTCTGCGGACAGGCCGTTCCATCTTCTTTACTCGTTAGCTGACAGACGCCCTAGGAGAAAGCAAAGAAAGGAAGAAATTCAAAAGGAAATGAAACAGATCGGAGGGAGCCTCAAAGGCTTTGATCCATCCCCCCAGGCAGCCGAACCACCTTCGCAAAGGCACACCTCAAAAGACACGTCCTTCCGGGATCGCTGCACAGCCCAGCCAGAAAAGAGGAACAGAAACAAACAGAACGAGAAGGCTGCAGAGGGGGACGGAGGGCCGGAAAGGAGCCTGCTGTCCAGCGATGGTATTTTACCGCTCCTTGCGCGTTAGCAGCCCCTTTCAGATGCTTAAGCCCAAATTCTCTCAGCCCTTAACAGCTTCAGTACCCGCGGCACCTAGTTTTTCCACGCTCTCCAGTCTTCCTCGCTCTTTCCCGTCTCGGGCGAAAAGCCTCCCAGACCCCGTCTGCACTTACGCGCTTCCTTAAAACAGGATCGCCGAAATCAACCGAACGGGCTGAGCTGCTCCTCTTCCGCTCGCCGGCCCTCGGAACGTCAGCCTGCAAACGAATCGGACCACCGAGGTCACCGGCAGAGTCTCCTTTCGGAGCTCGCCCCCCCCCCAAGCTTTAACGACGGTTTCCCAAGCGGGGCAAACGCAGGGCCTCCCTTCGGCCCCGGAACGGTTTTTATCGCGGGCTCCCAAGTCGCCGTTACGACACTAAGCGGCAAAGCAAGGCAAAGACAGCTGGGGTCGCAGCTTACCCACCTAGGCACGAAAATTCTTCTTTGAGGCCTCCCTCGCTGCTTTTGCCAGGTAAACACACCAAAACAAAGCTCCCGACAGGCAGCTGAGGCTTCGCATGGACCTCGGGGCCCCGCTAGCAACGGCGACGCCGGAGCCGCCGGGCTACCAGGCGCTATTCCCCCCCCCTCCCCTCCCCTCCCCTCCCCTCCCCTGCCGGCCCGCGAACCGCGGCTTATTACTCACGAGTCCGGGAAGGACGCCGCCGACCTTCCCGCGGCCGAAGGCTCCTCGTCAGGAGCGGGCAGAGAACCTTTCCGCCGGCATTCGGAGTCTCCCGGCCGCTCTCGACACCCGATAACTTGCCGAGAAAGGGCTGAGGGCGGGAGCCTGCAGTTCTTCACGGCAGCACACAGTCGTTCCCCGATGTGCCGAACGCCTAGCATTAACACAATTTAGAAATACAAAAATACCACCGCTACAGGGCGCAAAGCCAAGCTGAAATTTCGGCAGCCAAAGCAAACCTCTGCGCGCCCGACAGAACGAGCCACGTGCATCGGCGCCTACAGCTCCTCAAGGCTAGCGAGGCCTCGTGGGCGACGTTCCTCTGGCAGGCTGCGCAGCTGAACTCCCCCGTGTCGCCTAAGAGTCCGTGACGTGACGTATTCAAAGCTCAGCAGAAATTAACAATCCAAAGTTGTTTCTAAGCACAAAAGCGGATCTACTACACGAGAAGGAAGGAGTCCTAATTCCGCAAGGCTTTACCTTTTCTTCGAGCTGCCGTCTTCCTGCTGCCCCAAAGACCATTGCCAGGCAATTAACCTGGGGTCGCGCTAAATGAGCCTTCCTGAAAGCCACCTCTTCGTTTTACAATTCGCACGCTTGCCTCTCCCTCTCTCGCTGGCCACCTGACCGCCGTTCCCCGAAGACGGGAATTTGCCGTCTTGGAGCTCTTAAAGCACGACGCTTCACAGATGCAGAGAGTCACGCGCACGGAAACGGATGGACGCAGCGTCCTTTCCGTAACGCGTACGCACCTTCCGTTAGATGTCGCTCATCTGTTATTCCGATCGCTATTACCGGCGAACCTTCCTCACCGGGAGGAACGGGCTTTCCCTTTCGGGGCGACGGAGACGGCTCTCGCTCGGTTCCCTTTAATTTTATTACTTCGGCTCGCTTACGTTTCTCTGTCTCTTCAGCTTCAGCCGTGGCAACGAATCTAAAAATTAAATATCCTATCTTTCCTTTTCTACGTACGCGTGTACGATAACAAAACAAAATACAAACGACCGAAGCAAAACTAAGGCAGCTACGGTTAACAAGAGGCGCAGGGCAGCAACGGGTCGCTTAGTCCTCAGCGCTGCCTCCGGGAGGGAGGCCGAAAGAACGAACGTTCCGCATCAAGAGTTACCTTGGTTACCCGGGCCAGAACGCCTCCTACTGTCGCAGCTTCTGGGGAGATCGAGGGTCCGCTGCTGCATTTTTGCTTCCTCCTTTCAGCCCGCCCCTTCGGGAGTAAGCGCAAAAAACCGCTCGCTCGTCCGGCTTTGCTCTTTGTCAGCATTTGCTATTGTCGGTTCCGCCTCTGTAACAAAGACAGAAAATTGCATTTCGCTTCCAACAAAACACTTCGATTTACACGCGTTCTTTTTCTCTTTCCCGTGGTTTTTTTTTTTTTTTTCTTTCCCCCCTTTCTTTCTTTCTTTTTCCTTCTTTCCCTCAAAGGAAAGGTCTTAATACACCGCTTTGCATCGTACGTTACGGGGTAAGCCGTTTGGAAACACTACAGGGCCGACGCCGCGCCGCAACCCTGCTCCGGGGCCCGCCTGCCCCCCCGCTCCGCTCCGCCGCGCCGCCTCCGCAGGGGCGAGCGCGTGCCCCGGCCCGCGCTGCCAACGAACTGGCGCCCTAAACGCCGCGCACGCAAAACGCAAAGTCACACCCGCGCTCCCGGCGCGGCGCCGGGTCCCAGCCCGCCCCCCCACTCGCCCCGCACCGCCGCCTCCACGCAGCGACGGCCGCAGCGGGCAGGATGCAGCCCGACGCCCCCCGAACCTATGCGTTCGCCTCACCCGGGGGCCCCACATCCTTCACTCCACGCCACCTCCGCACTCACCCGCCGCCGCCGCCGCCAAGCGAAAACGCCCTCCCTGCTCGCCGCCATCTTGCTTCCCCGCCGCCGCGCATGCGCCGCTCGCCAACGGACTGCGGCGGCAGTGACGCTTGAGCACCGCGCACGTGCCGGCTCGGACAGCGCGGGGGGGGGGAGCGAGGGGAGCGGGAGGGGCGGGGGGGAGCGAGGGGAGCAGGAGGGGAGCAGAGGGAGCCCGAGGGGCGGGGGGGAGCGAGGGGAGCCCGAGGGGCGGGGCGGAGTGCGAGGGGAGCGCGAGAGGCGGGGGGGAGCGGGAGGGGAGCAGGGGGGCCCGAGGAGCGGGGGGGAGCACGAGGGGAGCCCGAGAAGCGGGGGGGAGCGCGGGGGCGGGGGGGAGCGCGAGGGGACCAGGGGGAGCGCGAGGGGCGGGGCGGAGCGCGAGGGGAGCAAGGGGAGCCCGAGAGGAGCCTGAGAAGCAGGGGGGAGCCCGAGAAGCGGGGGGGAGCGCGAGGGGAGCAGGGGGAGTGCAAGGGGCGGGGCAGAGCGCGAGGGGAGCAAGGGGAGCCCGAGGAGCGGGGGGGAGCGTGAGAGGAGCCTGAGAAGCAGGGGGGAGCCCGAGAAGCGGGGGGGAGCGCGAGGAGAGCCCGAGAAGCGGGGGGGAGCGCGAGGGGAGCAGGGGGAGCCCGAGGGGCGGGGCGGAGCGCGAGGGAAGCGCGAGAAGCGGGGGGGAGCGCGAGGGGCGGGGCGGAGCGCGAGGGGAGCAGGGGGAGCCCGAGGGGCGGGGCGGAGCGCGAGGGGAGCCCGAGAAGCGGGGGGGAGCGCGAGGGGATCAGGGGGAGCGCGAGGGGAGCAGGGGGAGCCCGAGGAGCGGGGGGGGAGCGCGAGGGGAGCCCGAGAAGCAGGGGGGAGCGCGGGGGTGGGGGGGAGCGCGAGGGGAGCCCGAGAAGCGGGGGGGAGCGCGAGGGGCGGGTGGAGCGGGGAATCCCGAGGGGCGGGGGGGAGCCGGGGGAGCCCGAGGGGCGGGGGGGAGCACGAAGGGAGGCGAGACCCGCAATGGCATGCTCGCGCCGCGGCGCTGCAGCCGGGCGGCTCACGCGTGCGAACCGCAGCCCGCCGCGGCAGCCCGGGACTCCCAGCGAGCGCCCCGAGGCTGCCCGAGCCCGTGGCCGCTCCAAGAGCACCGGGAAGGGGCGACGAGCACGCTCCATTCGCTTACCCGTTACCGAAACGGCGGAGAGCAGCAGCAAACATGGCGACCGGCACTGAGCATGTGCGCGCCGGCTGTCTGCGCATGCGCGCCCCCCCCACCGGGTGCAGTACCGCTTTTTGGACACAGGGTGGCAGCAGTGAGCGCGGCGGAACGCTGTGCGCGTGCGCGCCCCCCCCACAGGGTGCAGTACCGACTTTTGGACACAGGGTGGCAGCAGTGAGCACGGCAGAACCCAGTGCGCACGCGAGCCCCCCCCACAGGGTGCAGTACCGATTTTTGGACACAGGGTGGCAGCAGTGAGCGCTGCGGAACCCAGTGCGCACGCGAGCCCCCCCCACAGGGTGCAGTACCGATTTTTGGACACAGGGTGGCAGCAGTGAGCACGGCAGAACCCAGTGCGCACGCGCGCCCCCCCCACAGGGTGCAGTACCGATTTTTGGACACAGGGTGGCAGCAGTGAGCGCGGCGGAACCCAGTGCGCACGCGAGCCCCCCCCACAGGGTGCAGTACCGATTTTTGGACACAGGGTGGCAGCAGTGAGCACGGCAGAAGCCAGTGCGCACGCGCGCCCCCCTTTATCGTGCCGTACCGCTTTTTTGACGCCCCGAGGGCAGCAGGGCGCGCGGCCGCCCCCGGCACGCACACACCGCTGCAGAGCCCCCCCGCCCGTCCGCCCTTTGCAGAGATTTCACCACCCTCGCCTCGGCTCATCTGCCCTTATTTACAGCGCCTGCTGCGAGGCGCAGCGTCGCCGCGTGTCGTGCTCGAGCCGCTGCTCCTAGAGGCTTCCGTAACAGCGCTTTCCTTTGAACATCGTTGCAAAATACTCCACAGACAAAAAAGAGTCAGAGGCTGCACTTAAAAAAACAAAACGAAAACAAAAAAACCACCCACCTACTTAACGGGACAATTTGCAAGCGTTCCAAGAAGCAGCCGTTCTTCTTTAGGACTTTCGACCTCTCGCCTTTACTGATCGTTAAACAAAATAAACAGCCCAAAGCAAGCCGCGCTATTTGCTTGACAGACTGCTCGGTTTTTATTATTAAACGGTACGAGATGCTGGCACGCGGCATGTCTTCTTCGGATTCTTGGGCTGACGTTCCTTCGGCCGCACGCACGCGGTCAAAGGCGTCTTTTTCACGTCCCGCCGTCAGGGCCTCCCCAGCAATTCCCGCAGCGACTCCCCCCTCGGGACAAACAGCTCGAGGACACGCACGGTCTTGCTAAAAGAACGGGGGGGGGGGAACAAACGCGTGCGCTGAGCGCGGCACTCGCAGACCCGATCTTCGGGTCCAAAAGAAAACTCTCTAAAGCGGACCCGGCGGGCCAAAGAGGTCCCTTCTTTGCGCCACGCTTCTTTCCTCGCACAGACGTCGGCCGCCTCTGCCCGCTCTCACGGTATCCCCTACCGGCAAGGACACGGCGAAACGTTTCGGAAACGACGGCGTTTCCCAGAAGCGTTTCCGCCGCCTTGGGAAAACGGCCGAAGGAGAGGCTCACGCGGGGCGCGTAGCTAGAAAGAACGCTCCGCACAAAGGCCTAAAATGACCAGCCCGGAGCAGGGATCCTGGGCTCTCCGGGAGCGCAGGAGTTCTCACGTCCTTACTGAGCAGAGACCGCTGCCCGTGAAACACGAGACGCCGCAGCGACGCCGATCGTTGGAGGGAAGCCTGCAATAAGAGCGAAAGAAAAGCAGACGTTGAGGACAAAGACCAAGTTACGAGCCCCTCGCGATTCAGACACGCTTCTAGATTTACCGCCTATTTCAAGGCGCGCCTTCGGCAATTCCGTCCAATTGATTTTCCCCGAAGCCCGAGACGCGGACGAAACGCCTCTCAAAGGAAGGTACGGCATAACCGCTCTGGCCTATAAACTACCGGTTTCGACGCAGGAAAAGCACAGGGAAAGCACTAGCGTTCCCCCCAAGAAACCACGTCCAAGCGGACCGATGAAGTAGGCCCCAAGTCTGAAAGCGGACCTAAAGGAGCCCGTTTGGCGGTCGCGAGCTGGAATACACCGTTCTCCTTCTCACTAACAACCTCCCGTAGAGACCGGCAGCTGTACAGCGCCTTCTACGCTACACGGAGGAGTCGGATAGCGGGCAGATGCCGCGTCCCGAATGCGCAACTAGAGATTGGAACGCACGGACGTAAACAAACGCCCGTGACGTAGCGGAGGTCTAGCGTATTCACGTTTACCGTGCGTCAGTTCTCCTCTGCGGACAGGCCGTTCCATCTTCTTTACTCGTTAGCTGACAGACGCCCTAGGAGAAAGCAAAGAAAGGAAGAAATTCAAAAGGAAATGAAACAGATCGGAGGGAGCCTCAAAGGCTTTGATCCATCCCCCCAGGCAGCCGAACCACCTTCGCAAAGGCACACCTCAAAAGACACGTCCTTCCGGGATCGCTGCACAGCCCAGCCAGAAAAGAGGAACAGAAACAAACAGAACGAGAAGGCTGCAGAGGGGGACGGAGGGCCGGAAAGGAGCCTGCTGTCCAGCGATGGTATTTTACCGCTCCTTGCGCGTTAGCAGCCCCTTTCAGATGCTTAAGCCCAAATTCTCTCAGCCCTTAACAGCTTCAGTACCCGCGGCACCTAGTTTTTCCACGCTCTCCAGTCTTCCTCGCTATTTCCCGTCTCGGGCGAAAAGCCTCCCAGACCCCGTCTGTACTTACGCGCTTCCTTAAAACAGGATCGCCGAAATCAACCGAACGGGCTGAGCTGCTCCTCTTCCGCTCGCCGGCCCTCGGAACGTCAGCCTGCAAACGAATCGGACCACCGAGGTCACCGGCAGAGTCTCCTTTCGGAGCTCGCCCCCCCCCCAAGCTTTAACGACGGTTTCCCAAGCGGGGCAAACGCAGGGCCTCCCTTCGGCCCCGGAACGGTTTTTATCGCGGGCTCCCAAGTCGCCGTTACGACACTAAGCGGCAAAGCAAGGCAAAGACAGCTGGGGTCGCAGCTTACCCACCTAGGCACGAAAATTCTTCTTTGAGGCCTCCCTCGCTGCTTTTGCCAGGTAAACACACCAAAACAAAGCTCCCGACAGGCAGCTGAGGCTTCGCATGGACCTCGGGGCCCCGCTAGCAACGGCGACGCCGGAGCCGCCGGGCTACCAGGCGCTATTCCCCCCCCCTCCCCTCCCCTCCCCTGCCGGCCCGCGAACCGCGGCTTATTACTCACGAGTCCGGGAAGGACGCCGCCGACCTTCCCGCGGCCGAAGGCTCCTCGTCAGGAGCGGGCAGAGAACCTTTCCGCCGGCATTCGGAGTCTCCCGGCCGCTCTCGACACCCGATAACTTGCCGAGAAAGGGCTGAGGGCGGGAGCCTGCAGTTCTTCACGGCAGCACCCAGTCGTTCCCCGATGTGCCGAACGCCTAGCATTAACACAATTTAGAAATACAAAAATACCACCGCTACAGGGCGCAAAGCCAAGCTGAAATTTCGGCAGCCAAAGCAAACCTCTGCGCGCCCGACAGAACGAGCCACGTGCATCGGCGCCTACAGCTCCTCAAGGCTAGCGAGGCCTCGTGGGCGACGTTCCTCTGGCAGGCTGCGCAGCTGAACTCCCCCGTGTCGCCTAAGAGTCCGTGACGTGACGTATTCAAAGCTCAGCAGAAATTAACAATCCAAAGTTGTTTCTAAGCACAAAAGCGGATCTACTACACGAGAAGGAAGGAGTCCTAATTCCGCAAGGCTTTACCTTTTCTTCGAGCTGCCGTCTTCCTGCTGCCCCAAAGACCATTGCCAGGCAATTAACCTGGGGTCGCGCTAAATGAGCCTTCCTGAAAGCCACCTCTTCGTTTTACAATTCGCACGCTTGCCTCTCCCTCTCTCTCTGGCCACCTGACCGCCGTTCCCCGAAGACGGGAATTTGCCGTCTTGGAGCTCTTAAAGCACGACGCTTCACAGATGCAGAGAGTCACGCGCACGGAAACGGATGGACGCAGCGTCCTTTCCGTAACGCGTACGCACCTTCCGTTAGATGTCGCTCATCTGTTATTCCGATCGCTATTACCGGCGAACCTTCCTCACCGGGAGGAACGGGCTTTCCCTTTCGGGGCGACGGAGACGGCTCTCGCTCGGTTCCCTTTAATTTTATTACTTCGGCTCGCTTACGTTTCTCTGTCTCTTCAGCTTCAGCCGTGGCAACGAATCTAAAAATTAAATATCCTATCTTTCCTTTTCTACGTACGCGTGTACGATAACAAAACAAAATACAAACGACCGAAGCAAAACTAAGGCAGCTACGGTTAACAAGAGGCGCAGGGCAGCAACGGGTCGCTTAGTCCTCAGCGCTGCCTCCGGGAGGGAGGCCGAAAGAACGAACGTTCCGCATCAAGAGTTACCTTGGTTACCCGGGCCAGAACGCCTCCTACTGTCGCAGCTTCTGGGGAGATCGAGGGTCCGCTGCTGCATTTTTGCTTCCTCCTTTCAGCCCGCCCCTTCGGGAGTAAGCGCAAAAAACCGCTCGCTCGTCCGGCTTTGCTCTTTGTCAGCATTTGCTATTGTCGGTTCCGCCTCTGTAACAAAGACAGAAAATTGCATTTCGCTTCCAACAAAACACTTCGATTTACACGCGTTCTTTTCCTCTTTCCCGTGTTTTTTTTTTTTTTCTTTCCCCTCTTTCTTTCTTTCTTTTTCCTTCTTTCCCTCAAAGGAAAGGTCTTAATACACCGCTTTGCATCGTACGTTACGGGGTAAGCCGTTTGGAAACACTACAGGGCCGACGCCGCGCCGCAACCCTGCTCCGGGGCCCGCCTGCCCCCCCGCTCCGCTCCGCCGCGCCGCCTCCGCAGGGGCGAGCGCGTGCCCCGGCCCGCGCTGCCAACGAACTGGCGCCCTAAACGCCGCGCACGCAAAACGCAAAGTCACACCCGCGCTCCCGGCGCGGCGCCGGGTCCCAGCCCGCCCCCCCACTCGCCCCGCACCGCCGCCTCCACGCAGCGACGGCCGCAGCGGGCAGGATGCAGCCCGACGCCCCCCGAACCTATGCGTTCGCCTCACCCGGGGGCCCCACATCCTTCACTCCACGCCACCTCCGCACTCACCCGCCGCCGCCGCCGAGCGAAAACGCCCTCCCTGCTCGCCGCCATCTTGCTTCCCCGCCGCCGCGCATGCGCCGCTCGCCAACGGACTGCGGCGGCAGTGACGCTTGAGCACCGCGCACGTGCCGGCTCGGACAGCGCGGGGGGGGGGAGCGAGGGGAGCGGGAGGGGCGGGGGGGAGCGAGGGGAGCGGGAGGGGAGCAGAGGGAGCCCGAGGGGCGGGGGGGAGCGAGGGGAGCCCAAGGGGCGGGGCGGAGTGCGAGGGGAGCGCGAGAGGCGGGGGGGAGCGGGAGGGGAGCAGGGGGGCCCGAGGAGCGGGGGGGAGCACGAGGGGAGCCCGAGAAGCGGGGGGGAGCGCGGGGGCGGGGGGGAGCGCGAGGGGACCAGGGGGAGCGCGAGGGGCGGGGCGGAGCGCGAGGGGAGCAAGGGGAGCCCGAGAGGAGCCTGAGAAGCAGGGGGGAGCCCGAGAAGCGGGGGGGAGCGCGAGGGGAGCAGGGGGGCCCGAGGAGCGGGGGGGAGCACGAGGGGAGCCCGAGAAGCGGGGGGGAGCGCGGGGGCGGGGGGGAGCGCGAGGGGACCAGGGGGAGCGCGAGGGGCGGGGCGGAGCGCGAGGGGAGCAAGGGGAGCCCGAGAGGAGCCTGAGAAGCAGGGGGGAGCCCGAGAAGCGGGGGGGAGCGCGAGGGGAGCAGGGGGAGTGCAAGGGGCGGGGCAGAGCGCGAGGGGAGCAAGGGGAGCCCGAGGAGCGGGGGGGAGCGTGAGAGGAGCCTGAGAAGCAGGGGGGAGCCCGAGAAGCGGGGGGGAGCGCGAGGGGAGCAGGGGGAGCCCGAGGGGCGGGGGGGGGAGCGCGAGGGGAGCCCGAGAAGCAGGGGGGAGCGCGGGGGTGGGGGGGAGCGGGGAATCCCGAGGGGCGGGGGGGAGCCGGGGGAGCCCGAGGGGCGGGGGGGAGCACGAAGGGAGGCGAGACCCGCAATGGCATGCTCGCGCCGCGGCGCTGCAGCCGGGCGGCTCACGCGTGCGAACCGCAGCCCGCCGCGGCAGCCCGGGACTCCCAGCGAGCGCCCCGAGGCTGCCCGAGCCCGTGGCCGCTCCAAGAGCACCGGGAAGGGGCGACGAGCACGCTCCATTCGCTTACCCGTTACCGAAACGGCGGAGAGCAGCAGCAAACATGGCGACCGGCACTGAGCATGTGCGCGCCGGCTGTCTGCGCATGCGCGCCCCCCCCACCGGGTGCAGTACCGCTTTTTGG
The DNA here is from genome assembly GCF_036417845.1 of Apteryx mantelli. NCBI lineage: Eukaryota > Metazoa > Chordata > Aves > Apterygiformes > Apterygidae > Apteryx > Apteryx mantelli. The sequence goes on from NW_027118469.1 coordinate 417,184, forward strand.
ACACAGGGTGGCAGCAGTGAGCGCGGCGGAACGCTGTGCGCGTGCGCGCCCCCCCCACAGGGTGCAGTACCGATTTTTGGACACAGGGTGGCAGCAGTGAGCACGGCAGAACCCAGTGCGCACGCGCGCCCCCCCCACAGGGTGCAGTACCGATTTTTGGACACAGGGTGGCAGCAGTGAGCGCGGCGGAACCCAGTGCGCACGCGAGCCCCCCCCACAGGGTGCAGTACCGATTTTTGGACACAGGGTGGCAGCAGTGAGCACGGCGGAACCCAGTGCGCACGCGCGCCCCCCTTTATCGTGCCGTACCGCTTTTTTGACGCCCCGAGGGCAGCAGGGCGCGCGGCCGGCCGCCGTGCGCCCGCGCGCCCCCCTTTCCGTGCCGTACCGCTTTTTTGACGCCCCAAGGGCAGCAGGGCGCACGGCCGCCCCCGGCACGCACACACCGCTGCAGAGCCCCCCCGCCCGTCCGCCCTTTGCAGAGATTTCACCACCCTCGCCTCGGCTCATCTGCCCTTATTTACAGCGCCTGCTGCGAGGCGCAGCGTCGCCGCGTGTCCTGCTCGAGCCGCTGCTCCTAGAGGCTTCTGTAACAGCGCTTTCCTTTGAACATCGTTGCAAAATACTCCACAGACAAAAAAGAGTCAGAGGCTGCACTTAAAAAAACAAAACGAAAACAAAAAAACCACCCACCTACTTAACGGGACAATTTGCAAGCGTTCCAAGAAGCAGCCGTTCTTCTTTAGGACTTTCGACCTCTCGCCTTTACTGATCGTTAAACAAAATAAACAGCCCAAAGCAAGCCGCGCTATTTGCTTGACAGACTGCTCGGTTTTTATTATTAAACGGTACGAGATGCTGGCACGCGGCATGTCTTCTTCGGATTCTTGGGCTGACGTTCCTTCGGCCGCACGCACGCGGTCAAAGGCGTCTTTTTCACGTCCCGCCGTCAGGGCCTCCCCAGCAATTCCCGCAGCGACTCCCCCCTCGGGACAAACAGCTCGAGGACACGCACGGTCTTGCTAAAAGAACGGGGGGGGGGGGGGAACAAACGCGTGCGCTGAGCGCGGCACTCGCAGACCCGATCTTCGGGTCCAAAAGAAAACTCTCTAAAGCGGACCCGGCGGGCCAAAGAGGTCCCTTCTTTGCGCCACGCTTCTTTCCTCGCACAGACGTCGGCCGCCTCTGCCCGCTCTCACGGTATCCCCTACCGGCAAGGACACGGCGAAACGTTTCGGAAACGACGGCGTTTCCCAGAAGCGTTTCCGCCGCCTTGGGAAAACGGCCGAAGGAGAGGCTCACGCGGGGCGCGTAGCTAGAAAGAACGCTCCGCACAAAGGCCTAAAATGACCAGCCCGGAGCAGGGATCCCGGGCTCTCCGGGAGCGCAGGAGTTCTCACGTCCTTACTGAGCAGAGACCGCTGCCCGTGAAACACGAGACGCCGCAGCGACGCCGATCGTTGGAGGGAAGCCTGCAATAGGAGCGAAAGAAAAGCAGACGTTGAGGACAAAGACCAAGTTACGAGCCCCTCGCGATTCAGACACGCTTCTAGATTTACCGCCTATTTCAAGGCGCGCCTTCGGCAATTCCGTCCAATTGATTTTCCCCGAAGCCCGAGACGCGGACGAAACGCCTCTCAAAGGAAGGTACGGCATAACCGCTCTGGCCTATAAACTACCGGTTTCGACGCAGGAAAAGCACAGGGAAAGCACTAGCGTTCCCCCCAAGAAACCACGTCCAAGCGGACCGATGAAGTAGGCCCCAAGTCTGAAAGCGGACCTAAAGGAGCCCGTTTGGCGGTCGCGAGCTGGAATACACCGTTCTCCTTCTCACTAACAACCTCCCGTAGAGACCGGCAGCTGTACAGCGCCTTCTACGCTACACGGAGGAGTCGGATAGCGGGCAGATGCCGCGTCCCGAATGCGCAACTAGAGATTGGAACGCACGGACGTAAACAAACGCCCGTGACGTAGCGGAGGTCTAGCGTATTCACGTTTACCGTGCGTCAGTTCTCCTCTGCGGACAGGCCGTTCCATCTTCTTTACTCGTTAGCTGACAGACGCCCTAGGAGAAAGCAAAGAAAGGAAGAAATTCAAAAGGAAATGAAACAGATCGGAGGGAGCCTCAAAGGCTTTGATCCATCCCCCCAGGCAGCCGAACCACCTTCGCAAAGGCACACCTCAAAAGACACGTCCTTCCGGGATCGCTGCACAGCCCAGCCAGAAAAGAGGAACAGAAACAAACAGAACGAGAAGGCTGCAGAGGGGGACGGAGGGCCGGAAAGGAGCCTGCTGTCCAGCGATGGTATTTTACCGCTCCTTGCGCGTTAGCAGCCCCTTTCAGATGCTTAAGCCCAAATTCTCTCAGCCCTTAACAGCTTCAGTACCCGCGGCACCTAGTTTTTCCACGCTCTCCAGTCTTCCTCGCTCTTTCCCGTCTCGGGCGAAAAGCCTCCCAGACCCCGTCTGTACTTACGCGCTTCCTTAAAACAGGATCGCCGAAATCAACCGAACGGGCTGAGCTGCTCCTCTTCCGCTCGCCGGCCCTCGGAACGTCAGCCTGCAAACGAATCGGACCACCGAGGTCACCGGCAGAGTCTCCTTTCGGAGCTCGGCCCCCCCCAAGCTTTAACGACGGTTTCCCAAGCGGGGCAAACGCAGGGCCTCCCTTCGGCCCCGGAACGGTTTTTATCGCGGGCTCCCAAGTCGCCGTTACGACACTAAGCGGCAAAGCAAGGCAAAGACAGCTGGGGTCGCAGCTTACCCACCTAGGCACGAAAATTCTTCTTTGAGGCCTCCCTCGCTGCTTTTGCCAGGTAAACACACCAAAACAAAGCTCCCGACAGGCAGCTGAGGCTTCGCATGGACCTCGGGGCCCCGCTAGCAACGGCGACGCCGGAGCCGCCGGGCTACCAGGCGCTATTCCCCCCCCCTCCCCTCCCCTCCCCTGCCGGCCCGCGAACCGCGGCTTATTACTCACGAGTCCGGGAAGGACGCCGCCGACCTTCCCGCGGCCGAAGGCTCCTCGTCAGGAGCGGGCAGAGAACCTTTCCGCCGGCATTCGGAGTCTCCCGGCCGCTCTCGACACCCGATAACTTGCCGAGAAAGGGCTGAGGGCGGGAGCCTGCAGTTCTTCACGGCAGCACACAGTCGTTCCCCGATGTGCCGAACGCCTAGCATTAACACAATTTAGAAATACAAAAATACCACCGCTACAGGGCGCAAAGCCAAGCTGAAATTTCGGCAGCCAAAGCAAACCTCTGCGCGCCCGACAGAACGAGCCACGTGCATCGGCGCCTACAGCTCCTCAAGGCTAGCGAGGCCTCGTGGGCGACGTTCCTCTGGCAGGCTGCGCAGCTGAACTCCCCCGTGTCGCCTAAGAGTCCGTGACGTGACGTATTCAAAGCTCAGCAGAAATTAACAATCCAAAGTTGTTTCTAAGCACAAAAGCGGATCTACTACACGAGAAGGAAGGAGTCCTAATTCCGCAAGGCTTTACCTTTTCTTCGAGCTGCCGTCTTCCTGCTGCCCCACATACCATTGCCAGGCAATTAACCTGGGGTCGCGCTAAATGAGCCTTCCTGAAAGCCACCTCTTCGTTTTACAATTCGCACGCTTGCCTCTCCCTCTCTCTCTGGCCACCTGACCGCCGTTCCCCGAAGACGGGAATTTGCCGTCTTGGAGCTCTTAAAGCACGACGCTTCACAGATGCAGAGAGTCACGCGCACGGAAACGGATGGACGCAGCGTCCTTTCCGTAACGCGTACGCACCTTCCGTTAGATGTCGCTCATCTGTTATTCCGATCGCTATTACCGGCGAACCTTCCTCACCGGGAGGAACGGGCTTTCCCTTTCGGGGCGACGGAGACGGCTCTCGCTTGGTTCCCTTTAATTTTATTACTTCGGCTCGCTTACGTTTCTCTGTCTCTTCAGCTTCAGCCGTGGCAACGAATCTAAAAATTAAATATCCTATCTTTCCTTTTCTACGTACGCGTGTACGATAACAAAACAAAATACAAACGACCGAAGCAAAACTAAGGCAGCTACGGTTAACAAGAGGCGCAGGGCAGCAACGGGTCGCTTAGTCCTCAGTGCTGCCTCCGGGAGGGAGGCCGAAAGAACGAACGTTCCGCATCAAGAGTTACCTTGGTTACCCGGGCCAGAACGCCTCCTACTGTCGCAGCTTCTGGGGAGATCGAGGGTCCGCTGCTGCATTTTTGCTTCCTCCTTTCAGCCCGCCCCTTCGGGAGTAAGCGCAAAAAACCGCTCGCTCGTCCAGCTTTGCTCTTTGTCAGCATTTGCTATTGTCGGTTCCGCCTCTGTAACAAAGACAGAAAATTGCATTTCGCTTCCAACAAAACACTTCGATTTACACGCGTTCTTTTTCTCTTTCCCGTGGTTTTTTTTTTTTTTTTCTTTCCCCCCTTTCTTTCTTTTTCCTTCTTTCCCTCAAAGGAAAGGTCTTAATACACCGCTTTGCATCGTACGTTACGGGGTAAGCCGTTTGGAAACGCTACAGGGCCGACGCCGCGCCGCAACCCTGCTCCGGGGCCCGCCTGCCCCCCCGCTCCGCTCCGCCGCGCCGCCTCCGCAGGGGCGAGCGCGTGCCCCGGCCCGCGCTGCCAACGAACTGGCGCCCTAAACGCCGCGCACGCAAAACGCAAAGTCACACCCGCGCTCCCGGCGCGGCGCCGGGTCCCAGCCCGCCCCCCCCCCCACTCGCCCCGCACCGCCGCCTCCACGCAGCGACGGCCGCAGCGGGCAGGATGCAGCCCGACGCCCCCCGAACCTATGCGTTCGCCTCACCCGGGGGCCCCACATCCTTCACTCCACGCCACCTCCGCACTCACCCGCCGCCGCCGCCGAGCGAAAACGCCCTCCCTGCTCGCCGCCATCTTGCTTCCCCGCCGCCGCGCATGCGCCGCTCGCCAACGGACTGCGGCGGCAGTGACGCTTGAGCACCGCGCACGTGCCGGCTCGGACAGCGCGGGGGGGGGGAGCGAGGGGAGTGGGAGGGGCGGGGGGGAGCGGGAGGGGAGCAGAGGGAGCCCGAGGGGCGGGGGGGAGCGAGGGGAGCCCGAGGGGCGGGGCGGAGTGCGAGGGGAGCGCGAGAGGCGGGGCGGAGCGTGAGGGGAGCAGGGGGGCCCGAGGAGCGGGGGGGAGCACGAGGGGAGCCCGAGAAGCCGGGGGGGAGCGCGGGGGCGAGCGCGAGGGGACCAGGGGGAGCGCGAGGGGCGGGGCGGAGCGCGAGGGGAGCAAGGGGAGCCCGAGAGGAGCCTGAGAAGCAGGGGGGAGCCCGAGAAGCGGGGGGGAGCGCGAGGGGAGCAGGGGGAGTGCAAGGGGCGGGGCAGAGCGCGAGGGGAGCAAGGGGAGCCCGAGGAGCGGGGGGGGAGCGTGAGAGGAGCCTGAGAAGAAGGGGGGAGCCCGAGAAGCGGGGGGGAGCGCGAGGAGAGCCCGAGAAGCGGGGGGGAGCGCGAGGGGAGCAGGGGGAGCCCGAGGGGCGGGGCGGAGCGCGAGGGGAGCGCGAGGGGCGGGGCGGAGCGCGAGGGGAGCAGGGGGAGCCCGAGGAGCGGGGGGAGCGCGAGGGGAGCAGGGGGAGCCCGAGGGGCGGGGCGGAGCGCGAGGGGAGCCCGAGAAGCGGGGGGGAGCGCGAGGGGCGGGTGGAGCGGGGAATCCCGAGGGGCGGGGGGGAGCACGAAGGGAGGCGAGACCCGCAATGGCATGCTCGCGCCGCGGCGCTGCAGCCGGGCGGCTCACGCGTGCGAACCGCAGCCCGCCGCGGCAGCCCGGGACTCCCAGCGAGCGCCCCGAGGCTGCCCGAGCCCGTGGCCGCTCCAAGAGCACCGGGAAGGGGCGACGAGCACGCTCCATTCGCTTACCCGTTACCGAAACGGCGGAGAGCAGCAGCAAACATGGCGACCGGCACTGAGCATGTGCGCGCCGGCTGTCTGCGCATGCGCGCCCCCCCCACCGGGTGCAGTACCGCTTTTTGGACACAGGGTGGCAGCAGTGAGCACGGCGGAACCCAGTGCGCACGCGCGCCCCCCCCACAGGGTGCAGTACCGATTTTTGGACACAGGGTGGCAGCAGTGAGCGCGGCGGAACCCAGTGCGCATGCGCGCCCCCCTTTATCGTGCCGTACCGCTTTTTTGACGCCCCGAGGGCAGCAGGACGCGCGGCCGGCCGCCGTGCGCCCGCGCGCCCGCGCGCCCCCCTTTCCGTGCCGTACCGCTTTTTTGACGCCCCGAGGGCAGCAGGACGCGCGGCCGGCCGCCGTGCGCCCGCGCGCCCCCCTTTCCGTGCCGTACCGCTTTTTTGACGCCCCGAGGGCAGCAGGACGCGCGGCCGGCCGCCGTGCGCCCGCGCGCCCGCGCGCCCCCCTTTCCGTGCCGTACCGCTTTTTTGACGCCCCGAGGGCAGCAGGGCGCGCGGCCGGCCGCCGTGCGCCTGCGCGCCCCCCTTTCCGTGCCGTACCGCCTTTTTGACGCCCCGAGGGCAGCAGGGCACGCGGCCGCCCCCGGCACGCGCACACCGCTGCAGAGCCCTGCAGAGCCCCCCCGCCTGCCCTTTGCAGAGATTTCACCACCCTCGCCTCGGCTCATCTGCCCTTATTTACAGCGCCTGCTGCGAGGCGCAGCGTCGCCGCGTGTCCTGCTCGAGCCGCTGCTCCTAGAGGCTTCCGTAACAGCGCTTTCCTTTGAACATCGTTGCAAAATACTCCACAGACAAAAAAGAGTCAGAGGCTGCACTTAAAAAAACAAAACGAAAACAAAAAAACCACCCACCTACTTAACGGGAGAATTTGCAAGCGTTCCAAGAAGCAGCCGTTCTTCTTTAGAACTTTCGACCTCTCGCCTTTACTGATCGTTAAACAAAATAAACAGCCCAAAGCAAGCCGCGCTATTTGCTTGACAGACTGCTCGGTTTTTATTATTAAACAGTACGAGATGCTGGCACGCGGTATCTCTTCTTCGGATTCTTGGGCTGACGTTCCTTCGGCCGCACGCACGCGGTCAAAGGCGTCTTTTTCACGTCCCGCCGTCAGGGCCTCCCCAGCAATTCCCGCAGCGACTCCCCCCTCGGGACAAACAGCTCGAGGACACGCACGGTCTCGCTAAAAGAACGGGGGCGGGGGGGGGGGGGGGAACAAAGGCGTGCGCTGAGCGCGGCACTCGCAGACCCGATCTTCGGGTCCAAAAGAAAACTCTCTAAAGCGGACCAGGCGGGCCAAAGAGGTCCCTTCTTTGCGCCACGCTTCTTTCCTCGCACAGACGTCGGCCGCCTCTGCCCGCTCTCACGGTATCCCCTACCGGCAAGGACACGGCGAAACGTTTCGGAAACGACGGCGTTTCCCAGAAGCGTTTCCGCCGCCTTGGGAAAACGGCCGAAGGAGAGGCTCACGCGGGGCGCGTAGCTAGAAAGAACGCTCCGCACAAAGGCCTAAAATGACCAGCCCGGAGCAGGGATCCTGGGCTCTCCGGGAGCGCAGGAGTTCTCACGTCCTTACTGAGCAGAGACCGCTGCCCGTGAAACACGAGACGCCGCAGCGACGCCGATCGTTGGAGGGAAGCCTGCAATAAGAGCGAAAGAAAAGCAGACGTTGAGGACAAAGACCAAGTTACGAGCCCCTCGCGATTCAGACACGCTTCTAGATTTACCGCCTATTTCAAGGCGCGCCTTCGGCAATTCCGTCCGATTGATTTTCCCCGAAGCCCGAGACGCGGACGAAACGCCTCTCAAAGGAAGGTACGGCATAACCGCTCTGGCCTATAAACTACCGGTTTCGACGCAGGAAAAGCACAGGGAAAGCACTAGCGTTCCCCCCAAGAAACCACGTCCAAGCGGACCGATGAAGTAGGCCCCAAGTCTGAAAGCGGACCTAAAGGAGCCCGTTTGGCGGTCGCGAGCTGGAATACACCGTTCTCCTTCTCACTAACAACCTCCCGTAGAGACCGGCAGCTGTACAGCGCCTTCTACGCTACACGGAGGAGTCGGATAGCGGGCAGATGCCGCGTCCCGAATGCGCAACTAGAGATTGGAACGCACGGACGTAAACAAACGCCCGTGACGTAGCGGAGGTCTAGCGTATTCACGTTTACCGTGCGTCAGTTCTCCTCTGCGGACAGGCCGTTCCATCTTCTTTACTCGTTAGCTGACAGACGCCCTAGGAGAAAGCAAAGAAAGGAAGAAATTCAAAAGGAAATGAAACAGATCGGAGGGAGCCTCAAAGGCTTTGATCCATCCCCCCAGGCAGCCGAACCACCTTCGCAAAGGCACACCTCAAAAGACACGTCCTTCCGGGATCGCTGCACAACCAGAAAAGAGGAACAGAAACAAACAGAACGAGAAGGCTGCAGAGGGGGACGGAGGGCCGGAAAGGAGCCTGCTGTCCAGCGATGGTATTTTACCGCTCCTTGCGCGTTAGCAGCCCCTTTCAGATGCTTAAGCCCAAATTCTCTCAGCCCTTAACAGCTTCAGTACCCGCGGCACCTAGTTTTTCCACGCTCTCCAGTCTTCCTCGCTCTTTCCCGTCTCGGGCGAAAAGCCTCCCAGACCCCGTCTGCACTTACGCGCTTCCTTAAAACAGGATCGCCGAAATCAACCGAACGGGCTGAGCTGCTCCTCTTCCGCTCGCCGGCCCTCGGAACGTCAGCCTGCAAACGAATCGGACCACCGAGGTCACCGGCAGAGTCTCCTTTCGGAGCTCGGCCCCCCCCCCCAAGCTTTAACGACGGTTTCCCAAGCGGGGCAAACGCAGGGCCTCCCTTCGGCCCCGGAACGGTTTTTATCGCGGGCTCCCAAGTCGCCGTTACGACACTAAGCGGCAAAGCAAGGCAAAGACAGCTGGGGTCGCAGCTTACCCACCTAGGCACGAAAATTCTTCTTTGAGGCCTCCCTCGCTGCTTTTGCCAGGTAAACACACCAAAACAAAGCTCCCGACAGGCAGCTGAGGCTTCACATGGACCTCGGGGCCCCGCTAGCAACGGCGACGCCGGAGCCGCCGGGCTACCAGGCGCTATTCCCCCCCCCCTCCCCTCCCCTCCCCTCCCCTCCCCTCCCCTGCCGGCCCGCGAACCGCGGCTTATTACTCACGAGTCCGGGAAGGACGCCGCCGACCTTCCCGCGGCCGAAGGCTCCTCGTCAGGAGCGGGCAGAGAACCTTTCCGCCGGCATTCGGAGTCTCCCGGCCGCTCTCGACACCCGATAACTTGCCGAGAAAGGGCTGAGGGCGGGAGCCTGCAGTTCTTCACGGCAGCACCCAGTCGTTCCCCGATGTGCCGAACGCCTAGCATTAACACAATTTAGAAATACAAAAATACCACCGCTACAGGGCGCAAAGCCAAGCTGAAATTTCGGCAGCCAAAGCAAACCTCTGCGCGCCTGACAGAACGAGCCACGTGCATCGGCGCCTACAGCTCCTCAAGGCTAGCGAGGCCTCGTGGGCGACGTTCCTCTGGCAGGCTGCGCAGCTGAACTCCCCCGTGTCGCCTAAGAGTCCGTGACGTGACGTATTCAAAGCTCAGCAGAAATTAACAATCCAAAGTTGTTTCTAAGCACAAAAGCGGATCTACTACACGAGAAGGAAGGAGTCCTAATTCCGCAAGGCTTTACCTTTTCTTCGAGCTGCCGTCTTCCTGCTGCCCCACATACCATTGCCAGGCAATTAACCTGGGGTCGCGCTAAATGAGCCTTCCTGAAAGCCACCTCTTCGTTTTACAATTCGCACGCTTGCCTCTCCCTCTCTCTCTGGCCACCTGACCGCCGTTCCCCGAAGTCGGGAATTTGCCGTCTTGGAGCTCTTAAAGCACGACGCTTCACAGATGCAGAGAGTCACGCGCACGGAAACGGATGGACGCAGCGTCCTTTCCGTAACGCGTACGCACCTTCCGTTAGATGTCGCTCATCTGTTATTCCGATCGCTATTACCGGCGAACCTTCCTCACCGGGAGGAACGGGCTTTCCCTTTCGGGGCGACGGAGACGGCTCTCGCTCGGTTCCCTTTAATTTTATTACTTCGGCTCGCTTACGTTTTTCTGTCTCTTCAGCTTCAGCCGTGGCAACGAATCTAAAAATTAAATATCCTATCTTTCCTTTTCTACGTACGCGTGTACGATAACAAAACAAAATACAAACGACCGAAGCAAAACTAAGGCAGCTACGGTTAACAAGAGGCGCAGGGCAGCAACGGGTCGCTTAGTCCTCAGCGCTGCCTCCGGGAGGGAGGCCGAAAGAACGAACGTTCCGCATCAAGAGTTACCTTGGTTACCCGGGCCAGAACGCCTCCTACTGTCGCAGCTTCTGGGGAGATCGAGGGTCCGCTGCTGCATTTTTGCTTCCTCCTTTCAGCCCGCCCCTTCGGGAGTAAGCGCAAAAAACCGCTCGCTCGTCCGGCTTTGCTCTTTGTCAGCATTTGCTATTGTCGGTTCCGCCTCTGTAACAAAGACAGAAAATTGCATTTCGCTTCCAACAAAACACTTCGATTTACACGCGTTCTTTTTCTCTTTCCCGTGGTTTTTTTTTTTTTTTTTTCTTTCCCCCCTTTCTTTCTTTTTCCTTCTTTCCCTCAAAGGAAAGGTCTTAATACACCGCTTTGCATCGTACGTTACGGGGTAAGCCGTTTGGAAACGCTACAGGGCCGACGCCGCGCCGCAACCCTGCTCCGGGGCCCGCCTGCCCCCCCGCTCCGCTCCGCCGCGCCGCCTCCGCAGGGGCGAGCGCGTGCCCCGGCCCGCGCTGCCAACGAACTGGCGCCCTAAACGCCGCGCACGCAAAACGCAAAGTCACACCCGCGCTCCCGGCGCGGCGCCGGGTCCCAGCCCGCCCCCCCACTCGCCCCGCACCGCCGCCTCCACGCAGCGACGGCCGCAGCGGGCAGGATGCAGCCCGACGCCCCCCGAACCTATGCGTTCGCCTCACCCGGGGGCCCCACATCCTTCACTCCACGCCACCTCCGCACTCACCCGCCGCCGCCGCCGAGCGAAAACGCCCTCCCTGCTCGCCGCCATCTTGCTTCCCCGCCGCCGCGCATGCGCCGCTCGCCAACGGACTGCGGCGGCAGTGACGCTTGAGCACCGCGCACGTGCCGGCTCGGACAGCGCGGGGGGGGGGAGCGAGGGGAGCGGGAGGGGAGCAGAGGGAGCCCGAGGGGCGGGGGGGAGCGAGGGGAGCCCGAGGGGCGGGGCGGAGTGCGAGGGGAGCGCGAGAGGCGGGGGGGAGCGGGAGGGGAGCAGGGGGGCCCGAGGAGCGGGGGGGAGCACGAGGGGAGCCCGAGAAGCGGGGGGGAGCGCGGGGGCGGGGGGGAGCGCGAGGGGACCAGGGGGAGCGCGAGGGGCGGGGCGGAGCGCGAGGGGAGCAAGGGGAGCCCGAGAGGAGCCTGAGAAGCAGGGGGGAGCCCGAGAAGCGGGGGGGAGCGCGAGGGGAGCAGGGGGAGTGCAAGGGGCGGGGCAGAGCGCGAGGGGAGCAAGGGGAGCCCGAGGAGCGGGGGGGAGCGTGAGAGGAGCCTGAGAAGCAGGGGGGAGCCCGAGAAGCGGGGGGGAGCGCGAGGAGAGCCCGAGAAGCGGGGGGGAGCGCGAGGGGAGCAGGGGGAGCCCGAGGGGCGGGGCGGAGCGCGAGGGAAGCGCGAGAAGCGGGGGGGAGCGCGAGGGGCGGGGCGGAGCGCGAGGGGAGCAGGGGGAGCCCGAGGGGCGGGGCGGAGCGCGAGGGGAGCCCGAGAAGCGGGGGGGAGCGCGAGGGGATCAGGGGGAGCGCGAGGGGAGCAGGGGGAGCCCGAGGAGCGGGGGGGGGGAGCGCGAGGGGAGCCCGAGAAGCAGGGGGGAGCGCGGGGGTGGGGGGGAGCGCGAGGGGAGCCCGAGAAGCGGGGGGGAGCGCGAGGGGCGGGTGGAGCGGGGAATCCCGAGGGGCGGGGGGGAGCCGGGGGAGCCCGAGGGGCGGGGGGGAGCACGAAGGGAGGCGAGACCCGCAATGGCATGCTCGCGCCGCGGCGCTGCAGCCGGGCGGCTCACGCGTGCGAACCGCAGCCCGCCGCGGCAGCCCGGGACTCCCAGCGAGCGCCCCGAGGCTGCCCGAGCCCGTGGCCGCTCCAAGAGCACCGGGAAGGGGCGACGAGCACGCTCCATTCGCTTACCCGTTACCGAAACGGCGGAGAGCAGCAGCAAACATGGCGACCGGCACTGAGCATGTGCGCGCCGGCTGTCTGCGCATGCGCGCCCCCCCACCGGGTGCAGTACCGCTTCTTGGACACAGGGTGGCAGCAGTGAGCGCGGCGGAACGCTGTGCGCGTGCGCGCCCCCCCCACAGGGTGCAGTACCGATTTTTGGACACAGGGTGGCAGCAGTGAGCACGGCAGAACCCAGTGCGCACGCGAGCCCCCCCCACAGGGTGCAGTACCGATTTTTGGACACAGGGTGGCAGCAGTGAGCACGGCAGAAGCCAGTGCGCACGCGCGCCCCCCTTTATCGTGCCGTACCGCTTTTTTGACGCCCCGAGGGCAGCAGGGCGCGCGGCCGGCCGCCGTGCGCCCGCGCGCCCCCCTTTCCGTGCCGTACCGCTTTTTTGACGCCCCAAGGGCAGCAGGGCGCGCGGCCGCCCCCGGCACGCACACACCGCTGCAGAGCCCCCCCGCCCGTCCGCCCTTTGCAGAGATTTCACCACCCTCGCCTCGGCTCATCTGCCCTTATTTACAGCGCCTGCTGCGAGGCGCAGCGTCGCCGCGTGTCCTGCTCGAGCCGCTGCTCCTAGAGGCTTCCGTAACAGCGCTTTCCTTTGAACATCGTTGCAAAATACTCCACAGACAAAAAAGAGTCAGAGGCTGCACTTAAAAAAACAAAACGAAAACAAAAAAACCACCCACCTACTTAACGGGACAATTTGCAAGCGTTCCAAGAAGCAGCCGTTCTTCTTTAGGACTTTCGACCTCTCGCCTTTACTGATCGTTAAACAAAATAAACAGCCCAAAGCAAGCCGCGCTATTTGCTTGACAGACTGCTCGGTTTTTATTATTAAACGGTACGAGATGCTGGCACGCGGCATGTCTTCTTCGGATTCTTGGGCTGACGTTCCTTCGGCCGCACGCACGCGGTCAAAGGCGTCTTTTTCACGTCCCGCCGTCAGGGCCTCCCCAGCAATTCCCGCAGCGACTCCCCCCTCGGGACAAACAGCTCGAGGACACGCACGGTCTTGCTAAAAGAACGGGGGGGGGGGGAACAAACGCGTGCGCTGAGCGCGGCACTCGCAGACCCGATCTTCGGGTCCAAAAGAAAACTCTCTAAAGCGGACCAGGCGGGCCAAAGAGGTCCCTTCTTTGCGCCACGCTTCTTTCCTCGCACAGACGTCGGCCGCCTCTGCCCGCTCTCACGGTATCCCCTACCGGCAAGGACACGGCGAAACGTTTCGGAAACGACGGCGTTTCCCAGAAGCGTTTCCGCCGCCTTGGGAAAACGGCCGAAGGAGAGGCTCACGCGGGGCGCGTAGCTAGAAAGAACGCTCCGCACAAAGGCCTAAAATGACCAGCCCGGAGCAGGGATCCCGGGCTCTCCGGGAGCGCAGGAGTTCTCACGTCCTTACTGAGCAGAGACCGCTGCCCGTGAAACACGAGACGCCGCAGCGACGCCGATCGTTGGAGGGAAGCCTGCAATAAGAGCGAAAGAAAAGCAGACGTTGAGGACAAAGACCAAGTTACGAGCCCCTCGCGATTCAGACACGCTTCTAGATTTACCGCCTATTTCAAGGCGCGCCTTCGGCAATTCCGTCCAATTGATTTTCCCCGAAGCCCGAGACGCGGACGAAACGCCTCTCAAAGGAAGGTACGGCATAACCGCTCTGGCCTATAAACTACCGGTTTCGACGCAGGAAAAGCACAGGGAAAGCACTAGCGTTCCCCCCAAGAAACCACGTCCAAGCGGACCGATGAAGTAGGCCCCAAGTCTGAAAGCGGACCTAAAGGAGCCCGTTTGGCGGTCGCGAGCTGGAATACACCGTTCTTCTTCTCACTAACAACCTCCCGTAGAGACCGGCAGCTGTACAGCGCCTTCTACGCTACACGGAGGAGTCGGATAGCGGGCAGATGCCGCGTCCCGAATGCGCAACTAGAGATTTGAACGCACGGACGTAAACAAACGCCCGTGGCGTAGCGGAGGTCTAGCGTATTCACGTTTACCGTGCGTCAGTTCTCCTCTGCGGACAGGCCGTTCCATCTTCTTTACTCGTTAGCTGACAGACGCCCTAGGAGAAAGCAAAGAAAGGAAGAAATTCAAAAGGAAATGAAACAGATCGGAGGGAGCCTCAAAGGCTTTGATCCATCCCCCCAGGCAGCCGAACCACCTTCGCAAAGGCACACCTCAAAAGACACGTCCTTCCGGGATCGCTGCACAGCCCAGCCAGAAAAGAGGAACAGAAACAAACAGAACGAGAAGGCTGCAGAGGGGGACGGAGGGCCGGAAAGGAGCCTGCTGTCCAGCGATGGTATTTTACCGCTCCTTGCGCGTTAGCAGCCCCTTTCAGATGCTTAAGCCCAAATTCTCTCAGCCCTTAACAGCTTCAGTACCCGCGGCACCTAGTTTTTCCACGCTCTCCAGTCTTCCTCGCTCTTTCCCGTCTCGGGCGAAAAGCCTCCCAGACCCCGTCTGCACTTACGCGCTTCCTTAAAACAGGATCGCCGAAATCAACCGAACGGGCTGAGCTGCTCCTCTTCCGCTCGCCGGCCCTCGGAACGTCAGCCTGCAAACGAATCGGACCACCGAGGTCACCGGCAGAGTCTCCTTTCGGAGCTCGGCCCCCCCCAAGCTTTAACGACGGTTTCCCAAGCGGGGCAAACGCAGGGCCTCCCTTCGGCCCCGGAACGGTTTTTATCGCGGGCTCCCAAGTCGCCGTTACGACACTAAGCGGCAAAGCAAGGCAAAGACAGCTGGGGTCGCAGCTTACCCACCTAGGCACGAAAATTCTTCTTTGAGGCCTCCCTCGCTGCTTTTGCCAGGTAAACACACCAAAACAAAGCTCCCGACAGGCAGCTGAGGCTTCGCATGGACCTCGGGGCCCCGCTAGCAACGGCGACGCCGGAGCCGCCGGGCTACCAGGCGCTATTCCCCCCCCCTCCCCTCCCCTCCCCTCCCCTCCCCTCCCCTCCCCTGCCGGCCCGCGAACCGCGGCTTATTACTCACGAGTCCGGGAAGGACGCCGCCGACCTTCCCGCGGCCGAAGGCTCCTCGTCAGGAGCGGGCAGAGAACCTTTCCGCCGGCATTCGGAGTCTCCCGGCCGCTCTCGACACCCGATAACTTGCCGAGAAAGGGCTGAGGGCGGGAGCCTGCAGTTCTTCACGGCAGCACACAGTCGTTCCCCGATGTGCCGAACGCCTAGCATTAACACAATTTAGAAATACAAAAATACCACCGCTACAGGGCGCAAAGCCAAGCTGAAATTTCGGCAGCCAAAGCAAACCTCTGCGCGCCCGACAGAACGAGCCACGTGCATCGGCGCCTACAGCTCCTCAAGGCTAGCGAGGCCTCGTGGGCGACGTTCCTCTGGCAGGCTGCGCAGCTGAACTCCCCCGTGTCGCCTAAGAGTCCGTGACGTGACGTATTCAAAGCTCAGCAGAAATTAACAATCCAAAGTTGTTTCTAAGCACAAAAGCGGATCTACTACACGAGAAGGAAGGAGTCCTAATTCCGCAAGGCTTTACCTTTTCTTCGAGCTGCCGTCTTCCTGCTGCCCCACATACCATTGCCAGGCAATTAACCTGGGGTCGCGCTAAATGAGCCTTCCTCTTCGTTTTACAATTCGCACGCTTGCCTCTCCCTCTCTCTCTGGCCACCTGACCGCCGTTCCCCGAAGACGGGAATTTGCCGTCTTGGAGCTCTTAAAGCACGACGCTTCACAGATGCAGAGAGTCACGCGCACGGAAACGGATGGACGCAGCGTCCTTTCCGTAACGCGTACGCACCTTCCGTTAGATGTCGCTCATCTGTTATTCCGATCGCTATTACCGGCGAACCTTCCTCACCGGGAGGAACGGGCTTTCCCTTTCGGGGCGACGGAGACGGCTCTCGCTCGGTTCCCTTTAATTTTATTACTTCGGCTCGCTTACGTTTCTCTGTCTCTTCAGCTTCAGCCGTGGCAACGAATCTAAAAATTAAATATCCTATCTTTCCTTTTCTACGTACGCGTGTACGATAACAAAACAAAATACAAACGACCGAAGCAAAACTAAGGCAGCTACGGTTAACAAGAGGCGCAGGGCAGCAACGGGTCGCTTAGTCCTCAGCGCTGCCTCCGGGAGGGAGGCCGAAAGAACGAACGTTCCGCATCAAGAGTTACCTTGGTTACCCGGGCCAGAACGCCTCCTACTGTCGCAGCTTCTGGGGAGATCGAGGGTCCGCTGCTGCATTTTTGCTTCCTCCTTTCAGCCCGCCCCTTCGGGAGTAAGCGCAAAAAACCGCTCGCTCGTCCGGCTTTGCTCTTTGTCAGCATTTGCTATTGTCGGTTCCGCCTCTGTAACAAAGACAGAAAATTGCATTTCGCTTCCAACAAAACACTTCGATTTACACGCGTTCTTTTTCTCTTTCCCGTGGTTTTTTTTTTTTCTTTCCCCTCTTTCTTTCTTTCTTTTTCCTTCTTTCCCTCAAAGGAAAGGTCTTAATACACCGCTTTGCATCGTACGTTACGGGGTAAGCCGTTTGGAAACGCTACAGGGCCGACGCCGCGCCGCAACCCTGCTCCGGGGCCCGCCTGCCCCCCCGCTCCGCTCCGCCGCGCCGCCTCCGCAGGGGCGAGCGCGTGCCCCGGCCCGCGCTGCCAACGAACTGGCGCCCTAAACGCCGCGCACGCAAAACGCAAAGTCACACCCGCGCTCCCGGCGCGGCGCCGGGTCCCAGCCCGCCCCCCCACTCGCCCCGCACCGCCGCCTCCACGCAGCGACGGCCGCAGCGGGCAGGATGCAGCCCGACGCCCCCCGAACCTATGCGTTCGCCTCACCCGGGGGCCCCACATCCTTCACTCCACGACACCTCCGCACTCACCCGCCGCCGCCGCCGCCGAGCGAAAACGCCCTCCCTGCTTGCCGCCATCTTGCTTCCCCGCCGCCGCGCATGCGCCGCTCGCCAACGGACTGCGGCGGCAGTGACGCTTGAGCACCGCGCACGTGCCGGCTCGGACAGCGCGGGGGGGGGGGGGAGCGAGGGGAGCGGGAGGGGCGGGGGGGAGCGAGGGGAGCGGGAGGGGAGCCCGAGGGGCGGGGCGGAGTGCGAGGGGAGCGCGAGAGGCGGGGGGGAGTGTGAGGGGAGCAGGGGGGCCCGAGGAGCGGGGGGGAGCACGAGGGGAGCCCGAGAAGCGGGGGGGAGCGCGGGGGCGGGGGGGAGCGCGAGGGGACCAGGGGGAGCGCGAGGGGCGGGGCAGAGCGCGAGGGGAGCAAGGGGAGCCCGAGAGGAGCCTGAGAAGCAGGGGGGAGCCCGAGAAGCGGGGGGGAGCGCGAGGGGAGCAGGGGGAGTGCGAGGGGCGGGGCAGAGCGCGAGGGGAGCAAGGGGAGCCCGAGGAGCGGGGGGGAGCGTGAGAAGAGCCTGAGAAGCAGGGGGGAGCCCGAGAAGCGGGGGGGAGCGCGAGGGGAGCAGGGGGAGTGCAAGGGGCGGGGCAGAGCGCGAGGGGAGCAAGAGGAGCCCGAGGAGCGGGGGGGAGCGTGAGAGGAGCCTGAGAAGCAGGGGGGAGCCCGAGAAGCGGGGGGGAGCGCGAGGGGAGCAGGGGGAGCCCGAGGGGCGGGGCGGAGCGCGAGGGAAGCGCGAGAAGCGGGGGGGAGCGCGAGGGGCGGGGCGGAGCGCGAGGGGAGCAGGGGGAGCCCGAGGGGCGGGGCGGAGCGCGAGGGGAGCGCGAGGGGCGAGGCGGAGCGCGAGGGGAGCAGGGGGAGCGCGAGGGGAGCAGGGGGAGCGCGAGGGGCGGGGCGGAGCGCGAGGGGAGCCCGAGAAGCGGGGGGGAGCGCGAGGGGAGCAGGGGGAGCGCGAGGGGAGCAGGGGGAGCCCGAGGGGCGGGGCGGAGCGCGAGGGGAGCCCGAGAAGCAGGGGGGAGCGCGGGGGGAGCAGGGGGAGCCCGAGGGGCGGGGCGGAGCGCGAGGGGAGCGCGAGGGGTGGGGCGGAGCGCGAGGGGAGCAGGGGGAGCGCGAGGGGAGCAGGGGGAGCCCGAGGGGAGCAGGGGGAGCCCGAGGGGCGGGGCGGAGCGCGAGGGGAGCCCGAGAAGCGGGGGGGAGCGCGAGGGGCGGGGCGGAGCGCGAGGGGAGCAGGGGGAGCCCGAGGAGCGGGGGGGGGAGCGCGAGGGGAGCCCGAGAAGCAGGGGGGAGCGCGGGGGTGGGGGGGAGCGCGAGGGGAGCCCGAGAAGCGGGGGGGAGCGCGAGGGGCGGGTGGAGCGGGGAATCCCGAGGGGCGGGGGGGAGCCGGGGAGCCCGAGGGGCGGGGGGGAGCACGAAGGGAGGCGAGACCCGCAATGGCATGCTCGCGCCGCGGCGCTGCAGCCGGGCGGCTCACGCGTGCGAACCGCAGCCCGCCGCGGCAGCCCGGGACTCCCAGCGAGCGCCCCGAGGCTGCCCGAGCCCGTGGCCGCTCCAAGAGCACCGGGAAGGGGCGACGAGCACGCTCCATTCGCTTACCCGTTACCGAAACGCCGGAGAGCAGCAGCAAACATGGCGACCGGCACTGAGCATGTGCGCGCCGGCTGTCTGCGCATGCGCGCCCCCCCCCCCCACCGGGTGCAGTACCGCTTTTTGGACACAGGGTGGCAGCAGTGAGCGCGGCGGAACGCTGTGCGCGTGCGCGCCCCCCCCACAGGGTGCAGTACCGATTTTTGGACACAGGGTGGCAGCAGTGAGCACGGCGGAACCCAGTGCGCATGCGCGCCCCCCTTTATCGTGCCGTACCGCTTTTTCGACGCCCCGAGGGCAGCAGGGCGCGCGGCCGGCCGCCGTGCGCCTGCGCGCCCCCCTTTCCGTGCCGTACTGCTTTTTTGACGCCCCGAGGGCAGCAGGGCGCGCGGCCGCCCCCGGCACGCGCACACCGCTGCAGAGCCCCCCCGCCCGCCCTTTGCAGACATTTCACCACCCTCGCCTCGGCTCATCTGCCCTTACTTACAGCGCCTGCTGCGAGGCGCAGCGTCGCCGCGTGTCGTGCTCGAGCCGCTGCTCCTAGAGGCTTCCGTAACAGCGCTTTCCTTTGAACATCGTTGCAAAATACTCCACAGACAAAAAAGAGTCAGAGGCTGCACTTAAAAAAACAAAACGAAAACAAAAAAACCACCCACCTACTTAACGGGACAATTTGCAAGCGTTCCAAGAAGCAGCCGTTCTTCTTTAGGACTTTCGACCTCTCGCCTTTACTGATCGTTAAACAAAATAAACAGCCCAAAGCAAGCCGCGCTATTTGCTTGACAGACTGCTCGGGTTTTATTATTAAACGGTACGAGATGCTGGCACGCGGCATGTCTTATTCGGATTCTTGGGCTGACGTTCCTTCGGCCGCACGCACGCGGTCAAAGGCGTCTTTTTCACGTCCCGCCGTCAGGGCCTCCCCAGCAATTCCCGCAGCGACTCCCCCCTCGGGACAAACAGCTCGAGGACACGCACGGTCTTGCTAAAAGAACGGGGGGGGGGGGGGGGAACAAACGCGTGCGCTGAGCGCGGCACTCGCAGACCCGATCTTCGGGTCCAAAAGAAAACTCTCTAAAGCGGACCAGGCGGGCCAAAGAGGTCCCTTCTTTGCGCCACGCTTCTTTCCTCGCACAGACGTCGGCCGCCTCTGCCCGCTCTCACGGTATCCCCTACCGGCAAGGACACGGCGAAACGTTTCGGAAACGACGGCGTTTCCCAGAAGCGTTTCCGCCGCCTTGGGAAAACGGCCGAAGGAGAGGCTCACGCGGGGCGCGTAGCTAGAAAGAACGCTCCGCACAAAGGCCTAAAATGACCAGCCCGGAGCAGGGATCCTGGGCTCTCCGGGAGCGCAGGAGTTCTCACGTCCTTACTGAGCAGAGACCGCTGCCCGTGAAACACGAGACGCCGCAGCGACGCCGATCGTTGGAGGGAAGCCTGCAATAAGAGCGAAAGAAAAGCAGACGTTGAGGACAAAGACCAAGTTACGAGCCCCTCGCGATTCAGACACGCTTCTAGATTTACCGCCTATTTCAAGGCGCGCCTTCGGCAATTCCGTCCAATTGATTTTCCCCGAAGCCCGAGACGCGGACGAAACGCCTCTCAAAGGAAGGTACGGCATAACCGCTCTGGCCTATAAACTACCGGTTTCGACGCAGGAAAAGCACAGGGAAAGCACTAGCGTTCCCCCCAAGAAACCACGTCCAAGCGGACCGATGAAGTAGGCCCCAAGTCTGAAAGCGGACCTAAAGGAGCCCGTTTGGCGGTCGCGAGCTGGAATACACCGTTCTCCTTCTCACTAACAACCTCCCGTAGAGACCGGCAGCTGTACAGCGCCTTCTACGCTACACGGAGGAGTCGGATAGCGGGCAGATGCCGCGTCCCGAATGCGCAACTAGAGATTTGAACGCACGGACGTAAACAAACGCCCGTGGCGTAGCGGAGGTCTAGCGTATTCACGTTTACCGTGCGTCAGTTCTCCTCTGCGGACAGGCCGTTCCATCTTCTTTACTCGTTAGCTGACAGACGCCCTAGGAGAAAGCAAAGAAAGGAAGAAATTCAAAAGGAAATGAAACAGATCGGAGGGAGCCTCAAAGGCTTTGATCCATCCCCCCAGGCAGCCGAACCACCTTCGCAAAGGCACACCTCAAAAGACACGTCCTTCCGGGATCGCTGCACAGCCCAGCCAGAAAAGAGGAACAGAAACAAACAGAACGAGAAGGCTGCAGAGGGGGACGGAGGGCCGGAAAGGAGCCTGCTGTCCAGCGATGGTATTTTACCGCTCCTTGCGCGTTAGCAGCCCCTTTCAGATGCTTAAGCCCAAATTCTCTCAGCCCTTAACAGCTTCAGTACCCGCGGCACCTAGTTTTTCCACGCTCTCCAGTCTTCCTCGCTCTTTCCCGTCTCGGGCGAAAAGCCTCCCAGACCCCGTCTGCACTTACGCGCTTCCTTAAAACAGGATCGCCGAAATCAACCGAACGGGCTGAGCTGCTCCTCTTCCGCTCGCCGGCCCTCGGAACGTCAGCCTGCAAACGAATCGGACCACCGAGGTCACCGGCAGAGTCTCCTTTCGGAGCTCGGCCCCCCCCCAAGCTTTAACGACGGTTTCCCAAGCGGGGCAAACGCAGGGCCTCCCTTCGGCCCCGGAACGGTTTTTATCGCGGGCTCCCAAGTCGCCGTTACGACACTAAGCGGCAAAGCAAGGCAAAGACAGCTGGGGTCGCAGCTTACCCCACCTAGGCACGAAAATTCTTCTTTGAGGCCTCCCTCGCTGCTTTTGCCAGGTAAACACACCAAAACAAAGCTCCCGACAGGCAGCTGAGGCTTCACATGGACCTCGGGGCCCCGCTAGCAACGGCGACGCCGGAGCCGCCGGGCTACCAGGCGCTATTCGCCCCCCCCTCCCCTCCCCTCCCCTCCCCTCCCCTCCCCTCCCCTGCCGGCCCGCGAACCGCGGCTTATTACTCACGAGTCCGGGAAGGACGCCGCCGACCTTCCCGCGGCCGAAGGCTCCTCGTCAGGAGCGGGCAGAGAACCTTTCCGCCGGCATTCGGAGTCTCCCGGCCGCTCTCGACACCCGATAACTTGCCGAGAAAGGGCTGAGGGCGGGAGCCTGCAGTTCTTCACGGCAGCACACAGTCGTTCCCCGATGTGCCGAACGCCTAGCATTAACACAATTTAGAAATACAAAAATACCACCGCTACAGGGCGCAAAGCCAAGCTGAAATTTCGGCAGCCAAAGCAAACCTCTGCGCGCCCGACAGAACGAGCCACGTGCATCGGCGCCTACAGCTCCTCAAGGCTAGCGAGGCCTCGTGGGCGACGTTCCTCTGGCAGGCTGCGCAGCTGAACTCCCCCGTGTCGCCTAAGAGTCCGTGACGTGACGTATTCAAAGCTCAGCAGAAATTAACAATCCAAAGTTGTTTCTAAGCACAAAAGCGGATCTACTACACGAGAAGGAAGGAGTCCTAATTCCGCAAGGCTTTACCTTTTCTTCGAGCTGCCGTCTTCCTGCTGCCCCACATACCATTGCCAGGCAATTAACCCTGGGGTCGCGCTAAATGAGCCTTCCTGAAAGCCACCTCTTCGTTTTACAATTCGCACGCTTGCCTCTCCCTCTCTCGCTGGCCACCTGACCGCCGTTCCCCGAAGACGGGAATTTGCCGTCTTGGAGCTCTTAAAGCACGACGCTTCACAGATGCAGAGAGTCACGCGCACGGAAACGGATGGACGCAGCGTCCTTTCCGTAACGCGTACGCACCTTCCGTTAGATGTCGCTCATCTGTTATTCCGATCGCTATTACCGGCGAACCTTCCTCACCGGGAGGAACGGGCTTTCCCTTTCGGGGCGACGGAGACGGCTCTCGCTCGGTTCCCTTTAATTTTATTACTTCGGCTCGCTTACGTTTCTCTGTCTCTTCAGCTTCAGCCGTGGCAACGAATCTAAAAATTAAATATCCTATCTTTCCTTTTCTACGTACGCGTGTACGATAACAAAACAAAATACAAACGACCGAAGCAAAACTAAGGCAGCTACGGTTAACAAGAGGGCGCAGGGCAGCAACGGGTCGCTTAGTCCTCAGCGCTGCCTCCGGGAGGGAGGCCGAAAGAACGAACGTTCCGCATCAAGAGTTACCTTGGTTACCCGGGCCAGAACGCCTCCTACTGTCGCAGCTTCTGGGGAGATCGAGGGTCCGCTGCTGCATTTTTGCTTCCTCCTTTCAGCCCGCCCCTTCGGGAGTAAGCGCAAAAAACCGCTCGCTCGTCCGGCTTTGCTCTTTGTCAGCATTTGCTATTGTCGGTTCCGCCTCTGTAACAAAGACAGAAAATTGCATTTCGCTTCCAACAAAACACTTCGATTTACACGCGTTCTTTTTCTCTTTCCCGTGGTTTTTTTTTTTTCTTTCCCCTCTTTCTTTCTTTCTTTTTCCTTCTTTCCCTCAAAGGAAAGGTCTTAATACACCGCTTTGCATCGTACGTTACGGGGTAAGCCGTTTGGAAACACTACAGGGCCGACGCCGCGCCGCAACCCTGCTCCGGGGCCCGCCTGCCCCCCCGCTCCGCTCCGCCGCGCCGCCTCCGCAGGGGCGAGCGCGTGCCCCGGCCCGCGCTGCCAACGAACTGGCGCCCTAAACGCCGCGCACGCAAAACGCAAAGTCACACCCGCGCTCCCGGCGCGGCGCCGGGTCCCAGGCCCGCCCCCCCACTCGCCCCCGCACCGCCGCCTCCACGCAGCGACGGCCGCAGCGGGCAGGATGCAGCCCGACGCCCCCCGAACCTATGCGTTCGCCTCACCCGGGGGCCCCACATCCTTCACTCCACGACACCTCCGCACTCACCCGCCGCCGCCGCCGCCGAGCGAAAACGCCCTCCCTGCTTGCCGCCATCTTGCTTCCCCGCCGCCGCGCATGCGCCGCTCGCCAACGGACTGCGGCGGGCAGTGACGCTTGAGCACCGCGCACGTGCCGGCTCGGACAGCGCGGGGGGGGGGGGGGAGCGAGGGGAGCGGGAGGGGCGGGGGGGAGCGAGGGGAGCGGGAGGGGGAGCCCGAGGGGCGGGGCCGGAGTGCGAGGGGAGCGCGAGAGGCGGGGGGGAGTGTGAGGGGAGCAGGGGGGCCCGAGGAGCGGGGGGGAGCACGAGGGGAGCCCGAGAAGCGGGGGGGGAGCGCGGGGGCGGGGGGGAGCGCGAGGGGACCAGGGGGAGCGCGAGGGGCGGGGCAGAGCGCGAGGGGAGCAAGGGGAGCCCGAGAGGAGCCTGAGAAGCAGGGGGGGAGCCCGAGAAGCGGGGGGGGAGCGCGAGGGGAGCAGGGGGAGTGCGAGGGGCGGGGCAGAGCGCGAGGGGAGCAAGGGGAGCCCGAGGAGCGGGGGGGAGCGTGAGAAGAGCCTGAGAAGCAGGGGGGAGCCCGAGAAGCGGGGGGGGAGCGCGAGGGGAGCAGGGGGAGTGCAAGGGGCGGGGCAGAGCGCGAGGGGAGCAAGAGGAGCCCGAGGAGCGGGGGGGGAGCGTGAGAGGAGCCTGAGAAGCAGGGGGGAGCCCGAGAAGCGGGGGGGAGCGCGAGGGGAGCAGGGGGAGCCCGAGGGGCGGGGCGGAGCGCGAGGGAAGCGCGAGAAGCGGGGGGGGAGCGCGAGGGGGCGGGGCGGGAGCGCGAGGGGAGCAGGGGGAGCCCGAGGGGCGGGGCGGGAGCGCGAGGGGAGCGCGAGGGGCGAGGCGGAGCGCGAGGGGAGCAGGGGGAGCGCGAGGGGAGCAGGGGGGAGCGCGAGGGGCGGGGCGGAGCGCGAGGGGAGCCCGAGAAGCGGGGGGGAGCGCGAGGGGAGCAGGGGGAGCGCGAGGGGAGCAGGGGGAGCCCGAGGGGCGGGGCGGAGCGCGAGGGGAGCCCGAGAAGCAGGGGGGAGCGCGGGGGGAGCAGGGGGAGCCCGAGGGGCGGGGCGGAGCGCGAGGGGAGCGCGAGGGGTGGGGCGGAGCGCGAGGGGAGCGGAGGGGAGCAGGGGAGCGCGAGGGGAGCAGGGGGAGCCCGAGGGGAGCAGGGGGAGCCCGAGGGCGGGGCGGAGCGCGAGGGGAGCCCGAGAAGCGGGGGGGAGCGCGAGGGGCGGGGCGGAGCGCGAGGGGAGCAGGGGGAGCCCGAGGAGCGGGGGGGGAGCGCGAGGGGAGCCCGAGAAGCAGGGGGGAGCGCGGGGGTGGGGGGGAGCGCTGAGGGGAGCCCGAGAAGCGGGGGGGAGCGCGAGGGGCGGGTGGAGCGGGGAATCCCGAGGGGCGGGGGGGGAGCCGGGGAGCCCGAGGGGCGGGGGGGAGCACGAAGGGAGGCGAGACCCGCAATGGCATGCTCGCGCCGCGGCGCTGCAGCCGGGCGGCTCACGCGTGCGAACCGCAGCCCGCCGCGGCAGCCCGGGACTCCCAGCGAGCGCCCCGAGGCTGCCCGAGCCCGTGGCCGCTCCAAGAGCACCGGGAAGGGGCGACGAGCACGCTCCATTCGCTTACCCGTTACCGAAACGCCGGAGAGCAGCAGCAAACATGGCGACCGGCACTGAGCATGTGCGCGCCGGCTGTCTGCGCATGCGCGCCCCCCCCCCACCGGGTGCAGTACCGCTTTTTGGACACAGGGTGGCAGCAGTGAGCGCGGCGGAACGCTGTGCGCGTGCGCGCCCCCCCCCCACAGGGTGCAGTACCGATTTTTGGACACAGGGTGGCAGCAGTGAGCACGGCGGAACCCAGTGCGCATGCGCGCCCCCCTTTATCGTGCCGTACCGCTTTTTCGACGCCCCGAGGGCAGCAGGGCGCGCGGCCGGCCGCCGTGCGCCTGCGCGCCCCCCTTTCCGTGCCGTACTGCTTTTTTGACGCCCCGAGGGCAGCAGGGCGCGCGGCCCGCCCCCGGCACGCGCACACCGCTGCAGAGCCCCCCCGCCCGCCCTTTGCAGACATTTCACCACCCTCGCCTCGGCTCATCTGCCCTTACTTACAGCGCCTGCTGCGAGGCGCAGCGTCGCCGCGTGTCGTGCTCGAGCCGCTGCTCCTAGAGGCTTCCGTAACAGCGCTTTCCTTTGAACATCGTTGCAAAATACTCCACAGACAAAAAAGAGTCAGAGGCTGCACTTAAAAAAACAAAACGAAAACAAAAAAACCACCCACCTACTTAACGGGACAATTTGCAAGCGTTCCAAGAAGCAGCCGTTCTTCTTTAGGACTTTCGACCTCTCGCCTTTACTGATCGTTAAACAAAATAAACAGCCCAAAGCAAGCCGCGCTATTTGCTTGACAGACTGCTCGGGTTTTATTATTAAACGGTACGAGATGCTGGCACGCGGCATGTCTTATT